>NW_023503280.1:1800000-2091826 GCF_000182765.1 Lodderomyces parapsilosis | reverse complement strand
CGGACCTCAGTATAATCAACATCCGGACCTCAGTATAATCAACATCCGGACCTCAGTATAATCAACATCCGGACCTCAGTATAATCAACATCCGGACCTCAGTATAATCAACATCCGGACCTCAGTATAATCAACATCCGGACCTCAGTATAATCAACATCCGGACCTCAGTATAATCAACATCCGGACCTCAGTATAATCAACATCCGGACCTCAGTATAATCAACATCCGGACCTCAGTATAATCAACATCCGGACCTCAGTATAATCAACATCCGGACCTCAGTATAATCAACATCCGGACCTCAGTATAATCAACATCCGGACCTCAGTATAATCAACATCCGGACCTCAGTATAATCAACATCCGGACCTCAGTATAATCAACATCCGGACCTCAGTATAATCAACATCCGGACCTCAGTATAATCAAATTACCCCCACCCCATCTATCTACACTTACACACACCACTATGAACTGGTTGGAGTATATAATGTCTATTTGAGTCATCTAATAGCATACTAATTCATCACCTTTCTTTCCAGTTGATTGTGTGTGCAATTAGTTTTGAGGTTTAAGGTGTTTCTTTTAATTTTTTTACAAAATATAAAATAACAAACAACCTGTAACTTATTCGATAGAACATAGATACTAAATAATGAATACCATTGGATGATGGTTACAGTGCTTTCTAGTATGAACGGTGTATTTGAAAACACAGTAGCGTAACCTTGTAATAGTGCGACCAGAAAAAGCATGAAAACAATCACAAAAATAGCAAATCCTTAATTTTGTGTCAACCGTTTTGTGGGGCCGAATAGCAAAGTTTGCAGCCATATAGCAGACAATTTTTTTGGCTTTGGAAAGTCAAATTGGATTCAACCTTTTCAGGATCATCACATTCACAATCAACGTATCTCGTAGCAAAATCCCAAACCCTCAATCCTTGTGATGATAATGCTGCCATGTTTTTCTCAATGGTTGCCTTATCGACGTCAGCCAGCTTTCTCAACTCTTGTAAATCGTCAGTGCCTTCTCTATACCACGTGGTATATAAATGCAAAACTTTCTCAACACAACACGTTTAGTGTGAACTCTGGTGTCACCTGATTCGTCCCTGTAGATGGCAGACGTTTTCTTGATCGACGAATCAATTGGAAACTCCCGTCTAAGTACATTCAAATAGATACCCAATAAAAGTTCGTATTCGTTGAGAGCATTTTGGGCAATTATATAGCTTGTATTGCTGTACTCAGAATTCAACTTATTCGTCTCTGATTAAGGTGATTGAAGGTCCTATGGTCAGTAAAGTATGTAATAAAAAACTACAAGTGCTAGTATTCATCGACCTTGCGGAGATTGTGTTTTGACAACTTCATCCCAAAGTCTACTAGCATATTCCATCAAATTGCGTACATCTTCAGGCTCTAGAGGATCTTCACTAGCATCTCTTTTCTCCTCGTCTTTATCATCATCTTTATCCTCATCGTCATACAAATTATCAAAGTTCTCATAATCCATTTCAACACCAAAAGCATACAGCGGAAAACTCCTCGAATAAAGCAACTTCTCCGATAACTCATTCTTGACATAAGAGCCTTGCATGAACGAACGCTCTGGTAATACACCATTTTCCCATTTAAACTTTACTTATTGAGCAATCAATGCCGATACCTTGTCCTTGTCTCCTTCGTGGTTACCAGACAACACTATCTTATACAAGCTATTGTGCAAATTGTTGCCTTTGTGACCAATCATCTCCATTAAAATTCTTTCAATTGCGTACCAGACAAATTGATCAACTTAAGTTTTGTTTCTGCTTTGGGAAACACCAATTTAATTTTCCCAATCAGCTTAAAAGAAAGGTTCAATGACTCAAGTGTCGTGGATGCAAACTTCATGTTTACTGACTGGGTATTATTTCATAACATGACTAACAATATTAAATGCTTCAAGCCGCTTAGTTGAGATGGGACTTCAGTAAGTTGGTTGAATGGTGCTTTCAATTCTTCAAGCAAAGGGGGCAATCTAAAATCAAATTATGAAAAGTTACATTTCAGCATACTCAACGATTTCAACTTTTGAGTTGCCGCCAAATACCAAGCTCACCTCTTTGAGGTTACAGCGAGATAACTCTGATTTTACCAAATTTTCATTGAAACGATAGCGCAGGGTTGAAGACCAATTGACCAACTTTTGTCTGCAGCAAAAGAATTACCATATACTTAAGAATGCCTTGTTCCATGAATAACCCACATTTCACGCGCAATTTACATTTCACGCGCAACCTACATTCTCACGCACAACTAACCCCCTTGACAACAAATGAAGCACCAGACACAAGAGTTAAAGCAATCGCCGCTTACCAGAGATGCCTTCAACAAAGACAATAACATAACCGTTCACAATTGCCATATCAAACCAATTCAAAATGGCGAACAATTAAAACCATTCTTCCATTACTCAATCAACACCATCATGAGTAGATTGGAAATACCATTCAACAAGTATTTTTCGTATATGGTGCAAGCAATTAATCAGCAGAAGGATTTGATCATAATCGCTAACCAAGACTCTGATCGGGTCCTTCACCTTTGCGTTCTAAACAAAGTGCTTCGAGACAGGACGAGAGTTGGAAATCATAAAGTCATATATGTGACACAGCAACCACATAGCGTTTTCTATGCACTAGGCGAGCTCAACCCATGCGGTGTTAAGATCAACTATTACATAAAGAATGCGCATGAAAACCCCGAAATTGATATTAAAACGCCATTTGAATTCTTGTCGATGCACCCCAAAAAGGATACATTGGTGATAGTGACAGACTACAATGACCTCATTCGAAGCAGTTTCAAAGAGTTACTAAAAAAAGATACCCCAGTGATTATAATTAGAGAGAAACTGCTTTCAACGTCTGAATATCAACAATTGCGTGAAATCAGACCATTTACTCATGTAGATTACATCACCAAAAGATCAATTACTACGACTCAGCTGTCAGTGAATATCGAGTTGTACTACTTTGATTCATTTGATGCAAAAGCTGATAAACTCATCAGTGAGTGTGGCCATTGGCGTAACGTCGGAACGTTTGTTGAAACTTATAGAGGAGCAGAAAGTTTGTATTGCCGGTTGGCCTATCCTGGCCGTTGGTTGATGCTTGTGAATGTGAAAAAGTGTAAGCGAAACAATCTTGAGCCAAGCTTACAGAAGGCAAGAGCACAACATGCAATGATCATTTCAACAAAATTCAACATTTTAAAAAGAATGAAAACGGTATATTTTTTCAATCCTCCACGATTAAAATCATTTGTCAAGTTCGTAAATGAAATTGCACGGTCGAAACCAAAGAGAATCGTGGTTATGCTTGCAACAGGCGAACGAGGAAAAAATGAGTCTTACAAAGAATTTGTTAAAACTTGGGCTGGACATAAATAAACTACGTCTTTATCCTTCTTTCCTTTTGTAGTTTCATCAACAACATTGTTCTCAAAACAATTCTAATCTCAGTTACCAACAAAGCGGCTTCGTGAATCACCTCAATCACCTCATCAGATGGACATGGAGAGTCAGGATTCACCAACTCCTCAACAGTCATCGTGTTTGTTTTACTCTTCGCTTCATCATCAGCCTCTTCACTTTTAGTGTCTAGTGGAATCATTGGTCTATCAAAAACAGACTTGAATCTCGGAGTAGTTCCAGAATTCAAATCATCAACGTCCAAAATGGCCATGGTTTCCTCACTCAGTTCGTCTTGATACTCGTCGCAAATTTTCTTCAACCAAGTCTTGCTAACAACGCCATTTTCTATGGATTCAATAACCTGCGAGTAATCCTCGGTCAGCTCTTTCAACAACACCTTCTCCTTACGTCGTATTACATCAATCAACACTTCATAGATTAAATCATACAACAACGGAACTTTGTAAAATTTGGCAATTATAAAGTTATCCAACAATGTTGGTGCAAGAACCCATTTGTTCCCCACTTGTCCTGTGTAGAAAAACTCACAGAAAGACTTTACCGTGTTTGTTGAGAACGGCATATACAACTTTCGTGGTATTAATGATGGCTCAAGGGGGAACCTTTCTTCCTCAAATCCAAAAAGTGGGTGATAATCTTCATCATCATCATCATCATCGTTATCGTTTTTGTCGTCATCATTGTTATCGCTTCTTTCGTCGTCTCCATGTACTGACCCGTGACCAACACTACTTCCAGATTCATTTTCCTTGTACTTGGTTTCCCCGCCTGACTCGGTGCACGTTAGTTTCAAATCCGAGGTTGACCTACCCAAATTTGGTCTTAGATTTGGAAATGGAGAACTGCGCAACTCACTCAAATTTGAGCTGGATGCCGACAATGAAGCACGTGGGGACGAAAACGGTGATTCTCTAGGGGATCTTGAGGACGGAATGTTTCGCAACACCGATAGGGTGTTTAACAATGATGCCCTTGGTGAGCTCGCATCTTGTGAACCCTTACGTGACGAGGGTTTGAAGGACGCGGGGACTGCTGGAACTGGAGGAATTGGTTCAGTAGGTGGTAATGATTGAGGCGGTACTTCGTCCATGTGCGATGTGAAAACATCATGTTGAAAAGTGGGGACTGAGTTCTTGCGGCTTTCGTTGCTGGAGTTGTTTCTTGATGCTTGGGATTCTGTGGACATCGAGCAAATAGAACTTTGCTTCAATTTTGTTGAGTGTGTGCCCAAGGATTCGGTAGATTCTTGAAATGGTATCCTGAACCGTGGTACATCAGCTTTTCTCAAAGTGGTTGTAGCTTTTGATTTTACCTCTTGATTCTTTTCCGATTCAAAGTCCTCAACCGCTGAAACATATCCTTTTGAAAGTAGGGTAACAAAGTATTTACCCCACCTGTCAATTAAGACCGCCATGGATACAGGAATGCGGTCTCCATTACAAGATATAATTTCAAAGTCAGATATTTGATCTCCATTTCGATCAAATGCATTTCTTCCCAAAGTTACAGCAGCTGGTGAGAAAACCGTTCTTATGTTGGAAGATTTGGGAGCAGCATAGTGCACATAGTCATCAAACGTAATTGCTGGTTGTGTATGTGTTGATTGTTGCATAACAGATGTAAACAGAATAGGGCACGGTATAAACCTATTACGGGGATATAAAAAGGAAAGTCTTTTTTTTTTTTTATTTTTTATTTTTTTTTTCACAAGTGCGGCTTTGGAGCCAACTACAGAGAGTGAATAGCTATATGAACAACTGGTAAAGATATACATCTTCGCATACGAATCGTTTGAAAGAAAGGTATGTATGAATGAGATGGAAACACAATCATGATCCATTGGTTTTGTTGTTGGGCGTTTGTTGTTTTCTTTATCATGTGAAAGATGAATGGGGATAGTATATTTAGTTGCAGTTATCTTCAGCAAGTCTTATCTTAATACATCTCGGTGGTAACGTATTACGTCACTCGCTTGTATCAATGTACTTACTTTGTACCCTGATATCAGATTGAAGTCTGGTTGTAAATGAACAACTTTGGTGTTCAATAGTGTCTATTTCCTAATTGGTATAATTATTGTCCTAATTAGGCAATGGGCAACAAATAATAATAAACAACAATACACAACTACCAATTAACAATGTACACAACCAAACGCAATGTACACAATACATACACACACACACACACACACACACACACAAACACACACATGTAGCAATCAAAAATCAGTTCTGTTTTAATGTTTGTGTCACTATAAGCACGATATACAACCAAAGAATTATTATCATTGTCGTTGTAGTCACTTACACGACAATAGCTTCTGAGGGTGTTGCAGTCAATTGGCTCTGCAAGAGGCGGTAGTTGTACTTGCTAATATTGACACACCAAAACAGTAGTTGGCGGACCAGCCTGAGGCTGAAATTGGTGGCCACATATGTTAGGATAAAAGTTTACCTAGGAGCAGATTGACCAAAATTGGTATTCGCTCCCATTATTATTCTCTTCATATTTTCTACATTTGCGATTCCTCTTGTTGCTGTTCCCAAACGTGACTAGTTCCTTCATTTTTTGAATCTACATTGTATACCCATGAGTGGTTTGGACGTGGATGTGAAGTTGTGTCGTCTTCTCTTCTCTTGCATTCTAATAAAAGACTATATGTATTGTTTTTCTTTTTGTGACAGCAAAAAAGAAGAATATGAAATTTTGTCTAAAGAAGAAAAAGTCACTCACAAAAGAAAACTTCAACAAAAGGGAAAACCCACTCAATTGAATTCCACCTTTGTCGACATTACTTTTTCCTCTTTTATCCACATCTTCTTCCCACAGATTTTAACCGCCAACCAATACAACCAATATGTCAGAGTCTGCTGCAGTGAATTCAACTGCTACCAAAAAGCAGCCTCCACAAAGTAGATTAAAGCAATTGACTAGTGCATCGACATGGGTTTCCCCTTTTAGAGGTCAACCCGATGAAGAAGGTGCTGCCAATTCAAAGAAAAAGGTCAATTTGTATAAACAATTTAAAGAAGACAATAAAGTGGAACATATCAAGGTTCCTGCCAAGTTTGCTCATCATCCTACATTGGAAGCTGAAGAAAAGAAAAAGAAGAAGCAAGCAAAGTCAACAAAGTCAACAAAACCAGCAAAAAAGACTGATGATGCAAAGGCAAAGACAAAGTCAACAACAACAACAACAACAGACGAGAGGGTCAAGTCAGAGGAGAAAAAGCTCGATGAGGAAGCTAAGGAAAAATTAATCGCTGATGAACCAACCACAGAGGAGCAAAAATTGGAAGAAGAGTCCAAGGAGAAATTAATTGCTGATGAACCAACCACAGAGGAACAAAAATTGGAAGAAGAATCCAAGGAGAAATTGATTACTGATGAATCAACCACGAAAGAGCCAGCAGATGACTCGAAGAATAATTTGATTACTGGTGAATCAACCACAAAAGAACCAGCAGATGAGTTGAAGGATAATTTGACCACCGACCAAGGTTTGGAAAGAAAAGCAACTAATGAGTCTAGAGAAACATTGCTCAAGGATGAGTATCAAGAAACAAGTGAACCAACAGGACCTGCAGCTGAGGCCAAGGAAGATACTGAAGCAGCTCAGGCAGATATCGAAGCTGCCAATGCTGATATTGAGGATGCCAAGAAAGTGGGTCAAGAGCAAGAAGACCTCGCTAAAAACCATTTGGAGGGTGATGATGAAATTATCGATACCATCAAGGAACATCCCGTTGACATCCCAGCTCCATCTCAAACAAAGTACGAACCAGTTGATAGACCAAACAAGGAAATTTTGGAGAAATTGAAGGACAAACCAGTTTTGTTGAGACACTACCAGGAGCTTAATGCCACCGCTGTTGGGTCCTTAGCTCACGATTTAGATGACCCCAAAAAGGTTATTGAATTGGGTTCAGGTTTGAGATTGACTCAAGAACAATTGTTGGATATGGCAGCAAAAAGAGTAGCTCCTGTGATTACATCCATCAATGATGAGGTTTCCAAAACCAGACAAGAGGATGAAATCAAGAGGCAACAACTCTTGGATCAAAAAGTCAAGAAGCACGAGGGTAAGTTGAAAACTGATTTTGACAAGTACGCAGCTAAAGTCAACAAGAGAAAGGAGGTAGTTGATCAAGAAATTGAACGTAAGTTGACCAATATTGCCAACTTGGTTAAAACTTCAGACGAGAATGCAAACAAGTTTGAAAAAAAGACTAGAGGAGAGATCGAGACTGCAGCTAAGGAATACGAAGAACGTGAAACTCAAGCAGCCGAGAAGCACGTCACTGATAAGGAAACTCTTGAAAAGAATCACGAGGAGTTGCTTGCAACCAAGAAACAAGAATTGGAAGACTCTAAAGAGGGGCAAGAAAAGGCTACGCAAGAGATTGAAGATTTGAAGCAAAAAAAAATCGACTTGACTGAAAAGAATTCTGAGTTGGATACCGAAATTGAGAGATTGAAAAAGAGATTAGAAGAGGAAAAAGCCAAATTGCAAGACTTGACCTCTCAACATGAATCTCATCAAGAAGCAATAGAAACAAACCAAGGCCAAAGCAAAGAATTGAATGAAAAGATTGGAGGTTACCAAAAGGATATTGACGACAGAAAAACCACCCACAAGGGATTGGTTGCTGAAGTTGGAGCTTTGGGAGCTTTATTGGGTGCTTTTGCTGCGAAATTGAGCGATGTTAATTCAGATAAAGCGGATAGGCCAAACAGACTTACCGAAGCCAAGAATAAACACAGCGCTTGGCAGAAAGAAAAGGACCAGCTCGCTGAAGAAGCTGCAAGAGAGCACGAACGCCAAAGAGCTATAGCAACTCAAGAATATGAAACTAGAAAGCACCAAGAAGAGTTGGAAAGAAAGAGAGAAAAGGAAGAACAAGAGAGACTTGAAAGGGAGGAGCAGGAGAGACAAGCCAAGTTGGAAGAAGAGGAGAGAAGAAAACAAGCTCAATTAGAGGCGGAAGAGAAGGAAAGACAAGCCAGGCTTGAAGAGGAGGAAAGACAAAGAAAGGCTGAAGAGGAGGCTAAAGCGAAAGAACTAAAGGAAAAGGAAGAGAAACAAGCGGCTGTAGCCGAAAAGCTCAAGCTGAAGGAGGCAAAACAAAGAAACTTGGAAGAGGAGAGAAACAGACATGATTCTCTTTACCAAAAGGGTTCTTATACCGGTGGTGAGTCAGAGTACCATGAAGCTCAAAAGGAAAGATTAGGTGACGAAATCACAAACTTGCAAAAGATCAAAGAATTGAGAGAAGAAAGGGCCACTTACACTGGAGAGGATCCCAAGTCTGATGAACTTGACAAGCTAATCAAGGAGAGACAAAAGGCGATCAAAAAGATTGAAAACAAGCAGGCTCAACCTTCTTTAAATGAGCGGGCAGTAGCTGAAGAACCAACATCAAGCAAAAACTTGGTTACTTCAGGCACTGGTGCTGCTGCCGGTACTGTATTTGGACAAGATTTGATTAACGAACAATCAAAATTGCCAAGTGCACAAGAAAATCCAGGTGCCGATTATGATTTGAAGAAGAAGGGTGCTATTCACGATGAAGATAAATCGGTCCCCAATTTTGAAAGGAACGAAGATGAAATCAAAAAGAAGGAACCCGAGGAGAAGAAATCCGGCTTGGGATCAGCAATTGTTACTGGTGGTGCAGCTGGCGCCGGAACTGGCGCCGCTGTAGGAGCTGCCACTAGTTCATCTAATAGCGCCACGCCTTTAACTAAAGAGAGGTCAAACAGTCTTTCCGATAGGTTCAAGGGGTGGGGAAGAAGACTTTCAAGGACTTCAACTGAAAAGTCCAAAGAACCAGCTGAGAAACCAGTTGAGAAACCAGTTTCTAAGGACGTCAAGAAGGAGAATGTCGTGGGTGGCGTGACCAAAGAGCCTAAACCTTTTTCCAGGAATGAGAACACCATTGGTGGTTTAGGTGTCGCACCTAAAGGAAACGACACTGTTGGTGGACTCAATGCAAATGACACTGAAAACAAAACAGGATTTGCTCGTGTAGTCCCCAAGGAAAATCAAACTGTTGTTGGTGGTGTGAATGCAAATGATATTGAATCAAAGGATTATCACAGGCCGGGCGCCGCTATTGCAGCTGGTGCAAGTGAGCCACGTAGAGATGATGCCTCATGGGAAGTTCAATCGGTTTATGAACTTATTTCCGATGGCGAATATGAAGCTAACAAGAACGACCCCAACTACTTTGCCGTCAATGAAGAGGAGTACAAGAAACACAAGGAGAAGGAGAAAAAGGTTACATTGCTTGATAAAATCTTTTAGTAGCTTTTGTTGTTGGTCGCTCTTTTCTTTTTATATCGTTTTACGTTTTTAATCGAATTTAATTTTTTTACCTGATGAGGGCACGATAGCAGCGCTGGCTCTTTGAGCAGTGGCCAATGCAACTGACGATTTTTCTCTCTGTTGAGGTTTCTCTTGTGATCTCTTTTTATAATGATTATCTTGCAGTCTTTCTCTATGCAGATTGTCTTGTGGTTTTTCTCTATGCAGATTCTCTTGCGGTCTCTCTCTATATTGCTTTCGACCATCAGCAGCGTCTCCTGCCTCCACATCATCTCGCATATGACTCTTTGGTCTTCTTTTTGATCTATCTTCTCCGTACTCCAACCTCAACTTCCTATTCAACATTGATTTAGCAAGCTTTGATTTCATAGCAGTAATGGCACCATCTTCCGACTTGAAATCGATAAATGCAAAACCTTTACACTTTCCTGTATCTTGAAAAGTCGCCATTCTGATTCTAACGATATCTCCGCAATGTTGGAAATGCTCTCGTAAGTTGTCTTCAGTTGTGTCAAAACTCAAATTACCCACAAACAAGATCCGACTTGGTGGTAACTTTGATTCCTTCTCTGGGCGACCTTCGAATGAAGTGGCATTCTTGATTAACAAGTTACGCCCATTCAAATTCTGCTCACTCACTGCAATCAATTGTTCAACTTGCTCGTCATTTTGCACATCAACGTAGGCAAATCCTTTAATTTGGTTACCCTTTTTGGGAATATTCACCCTCGTTATATCCTCTTGCGCTATTGAGGACTTTGCCACTAAAAATCTAACGAGGTCTTCCTTACTAGTGTCGAATGATAGGTTCCCAATCCATACACCATACTTTGACTTTTCTGCCTTTTGCTCCGATTCTTGCACTGTTGTAACTTTTGGAGCTGGCTCTTCTTCCAATTTCCCCTTTCTTGCTAAACGTTTTTGCTTTTTGGACAAGGGCACGGATGCATTTAAATCGATCTCTAACTCATCAAAGGATTCAGCTTTCCTTTTCCTGTCTACTTGCTTCGTATCTGTGTCTTGGTCGGACATGGCTGTGGAAGAAGCATCACATCTCATCTCCATTTCGCATCTCAAATTTTATTTTTTGTGTAAACACAAAAAAGAGGATTGATTCATTTACAAGCCACTCATTTACAAGCTAACCTAAAGATGATTTTAGAGATATCGATTGTTCATGGTTCAACTATCCTCTACAAACTCAGACCATAGCCATTTCCGCCACAACTCGCCAGCCTCCGATATGATATTATCAATAAAATTAATCTTGTGTTTATCGTTTCGCATATCATTCGATATAATGATGTTACTAGTTGGTGCTTCTTCATTAGGCAGCAAAGGTGGAGATGCGGTTCGCGAATTTGAAGACGAATTAAAAGTTTGGCTTGATCGTTTTCTCGATTTTTGATTGTACTTGTAAGACTTTGACGGAAGTCTCGAAAGAAACTGCCTAATCTCATGTTGATCAAGTTCAACCAAGGTGTTCTCTTTCGATTTGAGTAAAGATATCGAAATAAATATCAATGCAATGTGAGGGTCAATTCTTGAAAATGGAATAGATAGATTGGGGCCACTAACATTCTCCTTGGACTCATTGGCCGACAACGGAGTCGCTGATGTCAGTAGAAAATCTGATTTTGAAATGTGAAGCTCATTGTTCAATTCGTTAATTAAATCCCTGAACGAGTTTCTTCTTAGATCAATGGTTGATGTTTGCTCATTTTCAGAAGATCCAACTGTCCAAAATACATCGGGGCCCAATTTCTGCAATGTGTTTCTGTTAACATAGTTTAGTTTCTCATAGTAATAGTTGAAACTCCGCTTGGGATTCTTAAGTCTCCAACCTAAAAGGAAATCCCAAATTCGGCCCCGGTCATGTTTGGACCACACTTTGGTGCCACAAAATTTGAGCCACCATATCAACCATTCATCATCCAGACAACCAAATTTGGTCAAAATTTGTTCCTCATGGAAATGCTGCGCAAGCTCAGGAAGCAACTTGCGCAAACAAAAGATAAAGAAGGAAACTCTTTGTTCTATTGTGCCTCCAGTAATCGGTAATGTCGTCTTGTTCATTTTGGATTGTTTTCTCTCATCTTTTTGGTCATTCTTGTTAGGAGCTGTTTCTGTTTCTGTGCCCACTTTTGATTCAGGTTCAGGACAATGCAACAAGACCAACACCAATCTCTCATACACATCTTGAAATTTCATGTTTGAAATGGTTTCATTCTTGTATATCAACTCATCAAGATAGTTGTCCAACCCTGGGATATGATCAATATAGTTTGAATAATCGTCAACAACACTGGCAATCAAAGAGGACCCCTTTTGTGACTGATCCCTTCCGACTAAAACCCATGGTGTTTTCGGTATTGGCGGGAACCACTCGGCCAAATTCAAAGCCATCCATGAAAGAGAGGTGTCATACTTGATAATTTTGGACCATTTAAGGGTAAATTTGAGTACTGCACTTTCCAATGTTTGGATAATTTCTTTCTCGACTGGTGTCAAATCGTGAGATTTCAAGTAATAAAGGCGTTGAATATACCTAGCAATGTCCTTTTTGATCTTCTTTTCAATCTCTGTGCTAGCATCTGATTCTTTACGGCTCTCCGATCGGACTTCATAATCACTTTCAGACTGGCTTAGATACCCTTTTGATGACGACGACGATGTTTCTTTACTCGAGGTGCTTTCGACATCGCTTGTTTCGTTGATGATTTCGTTATCTGGTTGTATAAATGGATCCAACACAAATGGGTGATATTTCAACAAAATTGGCCAAACTTTGAATCGAAGAAATGGTGGAATTCCCTTTTGTCTAGCAATTAAAGCTAATCCGTGGTGATTTTTGGTGTTCAAGTATTCCTTACATAGGTTAAAGACTTCCAAATCGTAGTTGAATGATGGTTTGTGGTCATCAGATTGATTGTATGGTGAATTGTCCTTCAAATCCGCTTCAGGTTGTTCTTCATCGCTGATGGATTTGGTTGATGTGGTGTTTTCGGTAGGCAGTTCAGCGAACTTTTCATTAGATAGCTCTGACGAGTCTGTTGAAGCAGCTGGTAAGGTGAAACTCGTGGAGAAATCCTTTTCCATCATCAGGGAGAGCATTTTGTAAAAATAAAACGAGGTGTGGTGTAAATGAGGTTGGAAAGGAATTGTGGTGGAGTCAAGGTGCTAGTAAATAATTTGCTTTATCTATCAAGTGAATATCACTGTTGCAAATATGTGAAATCAACAGGGTAATGTATTCTATTTTAGGTAATCAACGCGTAGAAATTCATCACTTTCAAAGATGACTTCTACAGGTTGGGTATGCTGTGAATGGGCGAGGTATTCAAAATTAAAACATTGTTGAGTTTCTTTAAGTAAAAAGCTCGTAATTGTCGTGTAAGTTGAAAAGTAAGATAGCCTGTCCAGAGGAATGTAGGAGAGTGGGAAGAAGTAAGTTGTGACTTGAACGTCGACTTTCTGTAAAAGTTGAAGATGGTGGAATTTCAGGATGGTTTTTTGAATGTTCAGTTCAGTTCAATACAATTTGTCTTTTTA
This sequence comes from Lodderomyces parapsilosis, assembly GCF_000182765.1. NCBI lineage: Eukaryota > Fungi > Ascomycota > Pichiomycetes > Serinales > Debaryomycetaceae > Lodderomyces > Lodderomyces parapsilosis. The sequence continues at coordinate 2,078,456 of NW_023503280.1, read as the reverse complement.
AAGAAGAGAAAGAGTCGTGTGCAAGTTAAACCAAATTATATTGTGTACAGTCTCCCATTCTAGACGAGTGCGACATAATATTTTTATAGCAAAGTGACACAACTACTCAAAGCTAATGCGACATTTTTATTTATAATGAAACGACATACGATTCATCATACCAAAGCGACATGATTATCCACACAAAACACTACTCAAAATAATGTTCCATATATTTAAACCGATTTCTGTTCCGATTGCAAATCACTTCCTTTAGAGTGAGACCATACTTTATGGGTGTTTGTATGGTGATACTGAAACTACGAAGAGATTTAAAAGTTATGATAGCTTATATAGATAAAAGTCTAAGTTTGAACGCGTTACTAAGGAGTTGCAGATCCATACTACAAGAGACTTTACTTGCGTCGTATATAATAAAGTATACAAATAGACCTATCAGACAAATGAATAGTCCAAACTTGGTTTCTCGAGATGCATTTAATTAACTTATTCTTGCTTGAAGAACTCAGAAAGAGATATCTCGCTTATTGTTCATCCATAGAAAATCCCGACAGATCACGCGAATCAAGAAATGTACAATATATAACATATATAACTAAAGTTGCCTGCCTCATCCTTCCTCTATACTATCGCGTTTATTATTTTTTTTTTCGGTTTATCTTATACAGACCGTCTCCATTGATTGTCTCGTCTAAAAACCCTTGCTAACACATCCCCTCCACGTACGAAATAGTTCTTACCGACACTACCTTCATTGGCCAGGCCACTGCCTGCTTAACAATCAGGACTATTTCCACTCCAGTATCTCTCAATGCTTTCACGTTAGCTAGTCCATTGTCTCTCTTAAAAAATGCTTTTAAAGACTTCCCCACTTTTTTCTTGTCGAATTTAGATACCGAAAACCGTATTAATTAGCAACATTACCAAGATAAGAATTCTACTTAACATACCTCCACTTGTACCAGCCTTGTAGGTACTCGCAGGAACGTATGGTGTTCCGTTGACACATGCCCAATGTTGCGTTTCATGTGCTAATCCTGTATACCCAGTCTGGCCTTTTGAATTTGTGCAATAAACACCCATTTGGTTAGACTTCATCATTGTGAATTGATTTGTTATCAGAAAACTCCTCACTACTCTTATCTCTCTAAGGGGCTTTTCTCTCATATTTATGTTCCAAAAATTTAATGATTCATCATGTGAGTTTTATGAGATTGCGCCATTTTTGATGCAATTGGTATCACAATCACTAAAAGTTTGATTGAAGTGGAGAAACAATTCAATTCTAAATACTGCTAGCATTGTTTCAAACAATTGAATGGCGACATATGGATTTCAACCACGCCACTTCACCATGTTGTGAAACGAATTTAAGGTTTCCACCAAAACATCAAAAATTATAAATGATGCTTATCGAAGTTATAAAACTCAAAAACTTAAAATAAAAATAACAACCAGTTAGTAAGTGCCCTCAAGCTTTCCAACTCAGCTTAACAGCAAATATCACCGACTTGTCAGTCAGGATAAATTTGGGAAAATATGTTGGCCAGTTGTATAGTTTGAATAAATATGTCGTACTAGTATGAATGTGTTTGGTTGCGAATTGGTGTCCGTATCACCTCCATAAGCTGAATCATTCTTGGAGTATTAAACACCTGTCCATTACGACAAAAATTACCAATAAAACCCAAGGAACACGAAGCTAGAGACCAGGTTGGAAAAGTGAAATGAAACTACCAAAATTGTTGAATCTGAGAGAGAGAGACTCCTACACGAAGTATATTCAGCTGAGACCTACTGGTCGGAATTAATTTATAAAAACACTAGTAGGTACTCATATTATCATCCCCCCTAACGTTAACGTCTTGTCTTCAATACATTACCAGTGTAGATACCTTTTGATTCAGCCTCGTTTAAAAACGGAATTCAACCACCACAATAACGTACTTGTGTCGACTAAATGCGGAAAGTGACGATAATGAGAAGAAAAAGAAAAAAAAAAAAAGAAATTCAATGTCGCGAATGAAAAATAGGGGCAAAGGCGAAATAGAAGAAATGCGTCACTCACGTGCTTAAAAAAAGAAATTAAAAAATGATAACCACATAGTAAGAGGTAGTGCGCTCTTGTACAAAAAGCAAAAGAGTAATTTTGTGTGTGTGTTGTGTGAATATAAAAGAGGAGGCAATTGAACGACAAAAAAAGTTGAACCACATATATTCCTTTTGCCACCGAGTATCCTTCTTGATAAAACGTATTACACTATACACTAATCATACAATCAAGCAAGCCTAATAGATTACAGTATTTACAATCAACCAAGTCACAATGCAAATTTTCGTCAAAACATTGACCGGTAAGACCATCACCTTAGAGGTTGAGTCATCAGACACTATTGACAACGTCAAATCCAAGATCCAAGACAAAGAAGGTATTCCACCAGATCAACAAAGATTGATTTTTGCTGGTAAACAATTGGAAGATGGTAGAACTTTGTCCGACTACAACATTCAAAAAGAATCCACATTGCACTTGGTGTTGAGATTGAGAGGTGGTATGCAAATTTTCGTCAAAACATTGACCGGTAAGACCATCACCTTAGAGGTTGAATCATCAGACACTATTGACAATGTCAAATCCAAGATCCAAGACAAAGAAGGTATTCCACCAGATCAACAAAGATTGATTTTTGCTGGTAAACAATTGGAAGATGGTAGAACTTTGTCCGACTACAACATTCAAAAAGAATCCACATTGCACTTGGTGTTGAGATTGAGAGGTGGTATGCAAATTTTCGTCAAAACATTGACTGGTAAGACCATCACCTTAGAGGTTGAATCATCAGACACTATTGACAATGTCAAATCCAAGATCCAAGACAAAGAAGGTATTCCACCAGATCAACAAAGATTGATTTTTGCTGGTAAACAATTGGAAGATGGTAGAACTTTGTCCGACTACAACATTCAAAAAGAATCCACATTACACTTGGTGTTGAGATTGAGAGGTGGTTTTTAAGATTTAGATAAAAGTTAATAGTCTACTAATATATCTTCTAACAATGTATTTTCTATTTTGCTATTTCAACTTTTACTACATTTGACATCTCTGTACTGGCAAATTGTTGTAAAGTCAGCTCAATAAGTGATCGATGGTTTGTATTGTGCAAAACGGGAACTAACTCTTTAGATAACCGAATAAACTCCAATTTAACCGCTTCCAAAGCATCAACATTCAAACACTGCTCATTCAAAACTTTCCAAGTCTCTATCAAATCAAATTCAAGCTTGCTGTTTCTTGGCAATTGTTTGACTATCTTTCTAAACAACTCAGTTATCTTGACTTTAGACCTCCACGTTATTGCGATACCAGACAGAAAGAGCTTTTGCATTTCTTCAAATACAAAATGAGATAACTTGACGTCACCATCCACATTGTAATAAAATGCAACTCCTAAACTATGAAACAACTCCAAAACTCTCTCTTCCTTTGCAGTATCAACTTTGGGTCCTCGTTCAGTGTCGGTCATTTCCTCATCACTGTCATCATCTTTGCCACCAGTATCACGTCGCAAAATGTCCTCCATTACATGCACATATACATCAACAAGCTCGCGGTCATGGATTTCGTGAATGAACCTACCACTTTTCTGTACCGTCAATCGCTGATACCTCTTGTTCCTCCTTTTGATTTCCGTGATGATTGTTTTCTCAACCGCATCAAGTAAGTCGCGATGTAGCAACAAGTACGCTCTATTCAAAATTGCGAAATCGATCAAAGCACCAAACACGTATTCTTTACCTTCCCAAGACTTACCTTTATTAGACTCGATCAACAACTGGATCAATTCATTAATAGAGTTGTCAGAAAAATGACTTGAGTCGCCAAATGCAACACAGAGGTGGCACATGGCCCTTCCCAACGTTGCTCTGACTGAAAACTCATTCGATTTCAAATGCTTCTTCACGAGGTCAAGTATCTCGGCTGAATACAACTTGACTGCAGAATCACCAGCCGTGTGTTCTGTCCATTCCATATCAAAATTATGCTTCACCTGTTCCAGCCGATCAAACGTACCAATGAACGCCAAGGGCAAGAATCCTGAAGCAACAACACTAAATTGATCCCCAGAGTATTTAGAGACACAGTTGCTGGCATTAGATGCTAATATTCTCGACCTCTCATCTCCTGGCTCCTTGGGTTTAAAGTACATTTTCGCAATCTTGTCGGAATACTTGATAACTGCCTCCACAGGAGATATACGGCAGATATACCCCGCAGCAGCTGCATAACAAGACGCAACTGTGTTGTTCCTATCCTTGATTTGACTTGAAGCAATTTCCAAAAGTTTGGAACTATATGGTCTCATAAGTGAATGATAATTCATAACCAATGTCATTAATACCTTTGATCCACTAACTTTTGAAGGCAACCCGACGCTATGTTTAACACTATGCTCCAATCTAGTCAAAAACTCAGGCATTGCTTCCTCATCCAACTGAGTTAATAAAAAGTCAATAGCATCCATCAACAGAGATTTCCCAACATCTTGTAATCGTCTCGCATCGAATTCTTGGTTGTCAATGTTGAAATTCCCAGCATTGAGTGCTAAATAATTCACAATCTCTGGTTCCATTGTAGAAAAAAGATTGATAAAGTTTTCAATCAAGTCGGCGATATATGGTTTCAATGCTTTGCTTTTTGTCTTGCAAAGTTTTAACAAGGTCTTGATGGAAAAATCTTTGACATCTTGGGAATCGGAAAGAATACCTTTGTTGCCTAGTAAGAGGTGTATCAACCTGCCCAATATTTCCCGACTAGAAGCATTTGACTCCTTCTCCAAGGCTCTGGTCAAAATCGTGACCAAAGACTTTGTCAATTTCAAACCTTCTTTTCGAACATTCTCTTTTATGTCATCCATAACTCGAAAGCTCATTGTCCAAATTTCTTCAATCTTTGCTTCATAGCGATTCAAGTCTACGACTTGTAATAAATCACTCATAGCAGTAGCACTCGCTTGTCGAACTCTCCACTCCTTTTTGCCCATACCTGTTAACAATTCGCTTAAAATAAGATCGAAATTATCCTTTATGATTCGCGTAGGGTCCTTCACCAATGAGGTCCAAATAGACTCCATCGACTGAGAAACACCAGTAAATGGATCGTAACGATAGCGGTATAGTTTTGGGATAAGTCTTTGTGCAAATCTTGGGTTATCTACTAACATCTGGTCCAATGAGGATTGGGATAGAATGGACTCTAACCCATAAGCTATGCCTCGACGTGAAGACCATAATGCAGAAGACTTTGTCAAAGACATGAACTTATAAACAAGGCTGGGATCTCCAGCATCTTGCGCCAAATTCAACACGTCCTTATACGTCGAAACAGAACCATCATTGGTCTTTAAAATGTCAGGCTCAAATAGAGCTGTGTCGTTTTGGACAGTTCCTGCTGTGTATGAACTTGCGTCGGATTGAGTAAAGGACTTTAACAAAGATTTAACTGACAACTCCTTGAATTCTGCATCGCCCATTTCGTACACTAAAGCCAAACCTCTTGATGCAGAATCTTGTACTATCTCATCCTTATCTGCCAAAAATCTCATAAAGCAATAATGCAATTCAATCGACTTTTGTTTGATTTCTTCCAAGTGCCCGCAATGTTGTACTAGGGATAAAACCCAAATACAGCCAGCTCGTCTCAACGAAGGCTTTGTATCCTTACAAGCTGCAATGATTGCATTTAAAATGATAGGTAACCTTGCTGTGTCATTGGGTAATTGCTCTACATCCACATCGGGTATGTCGAGCTTATGCTGCAAAAGCTTGGATTTCCAGCCTGATGATGTAATAACGAATGCTTCTGCAGAGCCAAAAATCGACTCTATTTCTTTGGAATTGTGGAACTCGTAAATTGCTCTTTCATTTTCAGTCAAGTCTTTGAATCCGTTGTGACTGTATAATAACGAAAGATATCCCAAAGCTAGCACGCTTCTTTCGTCAAACTTTTTCAGTTTTGCGCGAACGCTTAATTCGATTTTCTTTGTGTACTGCTCCACTTCTTCCTTCATGATATCCTTGAGTGTACCATACATTGATAATTGACAGATCAGCTCAACTGCAATTGGATAAGTTGATTGGTGTTGACACATCTCCACAATAGATGCGAGTAATGCTTTGATTTCCAGCACCGAAATAAGACTGTGCCTTCCCCTGGCGGACAATCTCGACAAGATATAGCTTTCCGCTAATGTGGAAACAGACTTATTTTGAACAGTATGAACATTTCCCAATAGTTGCTTCACGTTTTGCTCTTTGTTTGACGGATGACTTCCCAAGATCCCCAAAATTTTGCAAATCTCACTCATAGAATCATCACGTATGTGGGTTTCACGAATTAGTAAAGCTACCTCGTCTAGTCTATCCAAGCATAAATCAACAACCTCAGACGATGAGAAGGAGAGCAATTTGCTGATAGCTTGAGCATAAAATTTGCTGCGAGTGAATTTGGAATCGCTTTTAGATTGTGCAACAAGAGCATCAAAACAAATAGTCAATAATTTAATCACTCCACTTGCAACATCACAATCACTCATCTTTTTGATTACCAACAGCCTCACAGTATCGTTCAGTTCCAAAGCTTTGTCTAAACGTACTGACCAATTCTCATCCAACGAAATCACAGTATTGCTATCACCCATGGCTTCCATAACCAAAGTTTGCACAGCAAACTCAATAGCTCTTGGCAAGGTTTGATATAATGGTGAGTGAGAAACCTCTAGTTCAGTGACAAGAGTGGTTACAAAATTGTTGAAATTTGGAAATGTCACACTTGTTTCGTTCCCCAATAGATGAGATGTAGATGCAAATCCGTTTGTATTGTTGGCCTGTAAAAGGTTAAACCAATACGGATGCAATCCTTTATTCGCCTCTTCTAAAATTTCAGGCCCATTCTCTTTTCCAGTACCAATGATGCACAACATCCTGGCAAACGTATCATTGAAAGGAAAAGCCAAATTCATATACTTTACGAGGATGTACTTACCCATACTCGTGTGCGTCGATGGCTGTAGGAAATACTCCCGAGCCAATTCTCGTAAAGCGGCCATATTCGAGTCGCTTATGTCTCTTAAGTGACTCGATAAACCTGACAATACATTTTGAATGGACACCTTAACCTCTGAATCCTCGTGGTCTAGACGGTCAAGTAAAAACGTGATGTATGACCAATCATTGACAAATATGCTTTGTGCTGATTGTAGAATACTTCCTAAAGTCTCATATTTTGACCTCTTTTCTGCATTAAGCATTGAATTATTTGAGAATGAATTTTCACTGGATGCGACTTCGTCAGCAAGACTCACGCGAAGATCGTTCGCTATACCAGTTGTGAAATTCTGGAACCCAATTTCATTTTTGTTTGCTTTTAAAAGGTTATCAATGAGGTCTGTTGAAAGTTTCCTCAACTTTAATGCTGGTGATTTGAGCCCAATTTTGCATACCTCTGCAATATCTATATGATTCTTTATTGAATTGCTTTTTAAAAATAGCTGCATAATCTTTAATCTAAGGTTCCAATCATATGGTGTTGACCTATTGTTATCCAAAAATATCCCAACGAGGTAACTGATGAGGTCCACACCAGTGTAAAGGGTTACATGATCAACATTTACACCCAAGCCTCTGAGTAACTTCTCCGAAGGGTCCCCAATTGCCGAGATAGGATTTGCTGATGCGATTAAAAAAGGCAACACAAGCTGATCATTACTAAACCCAGATTTCAAAAATTGAAGTAGTGAAAGCTTTGTGGAAAAAAGTTCCTGATTGTTTTGGAAACTCACCCCAGCATCAGTTGTGAAAAACTTTATGTCTTCACTAGTCAATCCAATGGTAGCCCTTGTCGATGACTCCATGGTAAACATCAACACCTTAGCTATTTTAAAAGCCAAGTATTGTTCATTTTTTTTGTCTGATGCCAAAATTCGTCTCTGTTGTTTATACTCTTCAGAATCCGGATCATAAGCTTTCCATGTCTTGAGCAATTTGCATAAAATGCCAAACATACGCGCCGCAATGGATTCCGGTAATTCTGAAATTCGTTTACTCACTGATAGTACCAAAGACCTTTTCTCTTCGTCTCCAATTCGATCAATACCTCGAGAAACAAACAAAGCCGAGTACAATCTCACTGATGTAGAGTCAAGGCCAGCGTTCACATTGGGATCCTTTACCTGGTCGATTAATGCTTCAACTGGTAATTTAAGGTTTCTGGCTGCAGATATTCTGGGGATCACATGTTGGATTATTTTGAAAACTAATTGTCGTACTTGTGCATCTGGACTTGCAAGCTTTAACAAAACAGGCGGTAAGTAAATCTTTAATGCATTCTCTAATTGCGTGTTACTCTCTGCCAAGGCAATTCGTAGCTCCACCTTATTTAATAACGATATCTCTTGTTCAGCCATGGAAGGTTTACAGTGGTCATAAAGAGTGGCAAAAAGAAAGTAAATCGCGATAATTTTTTTTTTTTTTTGATCCATTTTTTGCAGTTACAAAAAGCTATCAAACTATGTACTTTTATATTCTCGTAAGATGACAGGCACTGATGATGGTGGCAATGCACCAAGTTCAGTGATTACCTTATTGATATACTCTGGGGGTGTCAAATCATACATAATGTTCAAAATGTTCAACGCAGGAAGGCTTTTCCAATCACGCAATGGCTCGTCTTGGTTTTGTTTCTCATCAATTCCCTCCTTCTTGTCCTTTGCCTTTTCCGTACTGGACTGTTTCAAAAACTGTTCCAAAGCAAATGTCTTTTTCTGTGGTGGCTTCCTAGCGCTGTTGTCGTTGTTTATCAAGTCATCGGGGTCTGCAAGCTCATTATTTGTTACTGAATCTAATTGCACTTTGTCCGAAAACTTTATTGATTCACAGCACGTCAATACGGGGATGTTCCTTGTGTGGCACATCATGGCAATCATCGCCGTGCCCACTCTTGAAAATAGACGACCGTTGGAGAGCATTGCATGGGCACCCAAGAAAACGCAATCAACATCATCCAACAACGTTGACGATAACGCATTGAGCAAAACGTATTGCACAGTAATGTATTTTTGCGTTATGGGAACTTCCTCTCCTGATTCATCGATACACTTTGTTTGCAGCAAATCTCGTAACAAAGTTTTCCCCTCAAATAAGGGTCTTGAGTCCACTATCACTAGGTTAAACTTTTTACCTTGCTCCAAAGCACAAAACTTGAAAAGATCCTCCAAAACTTGAGAATGCCCATAAGTTAAGATTGTGGCACCATTGGTGACATGTTTTGCAGCACTTTCAACAATCAATTGATCGGAAAGCTCAACCTTTTCCCTCAAAAAATCGTCAATTTTTTGACAGAGTAATTGTTTAGCCTGAGTTTCGGAAGTATCTATTGAAACATGTGAAATTTCTTGCTTCAACCACCTAATGGCATTCCCCATTGAAACTGATAATGGTCTACCAGATTTGAGAAACTCAATCTGATGCGACAAGTGACCGGTCAAGTGTCTTGTGAGTGTTGCATGTTCCGGTGTTTTGTAATCCGAAATAACTTGTTTGAAAACGCGAAGCATATGAACCAATCTAGACAGAGACCCCACAATGATGTAACTTGAATACTTCAATGTCAATGCGATTATTGCCGGATGAACAATATGCGAAATAGCTGGCGACGAGGCATTCCTTTGTTCGCGAGTCTCCAAATGTCCAAACAAATGAGGAACCTTTTTGTCTGTCCTGATGAGCGTTTGATTCAATTGCTTCTTCAAGTTTGAAGCAGTGTTAGACGTTGCAGATTGTGAGAGCTTCTTTTTCTCATCGGCTAGTTGTCGTTGTTGTTCTACTGAAATTCCATTTTTCTCCTTTTGCGCAGCTCTTTTGGCGGCTTTTTCCTTCTTTTTCAATTCCTTAAGCTCTTTGTTTGATAATTTCTTATCCCCTCCAAGGTCTGTAGGGTTTACTGGAGCTGCTGTGTCCGTCATTTTCTGTTGTTATTAGATTTAAATTGAATGAATCATTAGACGCAAGTTTTTTTTTTTTTCTTTTTGGAAGTGCTACCAAGAGTGTTTCATCTATAAAACGTCAGAATCATTCATGTACACCACAACTAATGTTTACCTACTTTTGCTTCGAAGTATCGTACAACCGCATCAACTTCTCCTGGTCATTACCTTCGGCCAGTGAGAATGCAAACCCTCTTTGCTTCTTGATTCTCTGCACTTGACGCACTTTTCTAATCGCTTTTTGAAATTGCTCCATGCGAGGTCTATGATCTTGTATATTGTACTTTTGAATCTCTTGCACATAATGGTACGTCTCAGGACTGGTTTGTCTTTTGTAAAACTTCCATGCAAAATCTCTTAGCAAACACAACACAGAAACTCCAAAGATCATCCCCCAGAAGGTAAGCAAAGGATACGTAGCCGCCAACACTCCTCTATATTCATCGGAAACATTAATCAAAGGCGCGATGGTTGCATAAGCGGGGAACCAGGCAAGCCACAAAAGAAAAGACCCTGGGATTGCAATTAAAGTAAATTTCGTCCACAATGTAACTACCAACGCGGCTTTACCTAAAGCAGTCAAGGTACACGTCGTGTACACGGCAACTCCCCAAGCCCAATTATCCGTGGTCAACCCATTTGACATGACATTACCATACCTGTAGATGAAAAATGAACAAAGAAAGATTACTGCCGAATGGTAGAACCCGTTAACAATCCAACTCCAGAAAACAGCGACATTGAAAAACTTGCGCTGTTGTCCCAATTGGTACAATTGGGGGTACCTCACCAATTGTCTTGCACTCACGAATTGATCAAATACCCCCATGACAATCGGGGGAAGCACAGTGAAAAGCACATTGTAGAACGTTAGCGTCCAAGACTCGGCAATCGATTGACCTGAAAATGCATTGACAAAAACAAACCAAAATTGCGTCATGTACAAGGCAATGTTCTTGTAAAAGGAGTATAGGATGGCATTCGAAATACGCTGGTAGGACCAAGACCCGTGAACCAATAGCAATTTCTTCAAGTATTTAAATTGCCCAATGGAGACATCAGCACTTCTAGCTGCTTGCATTCCCTCCATTCCACTGATTCCTACACCAACATGAGCAGCTTGGATCATGGAAACGTCATTCGCACCATCACCGATGGCAAGAAGCAAGGATTGTTTTTTCTTCCTTTTAACCATCTTAACAACAAGAGCTTTTTGTAAAGGGGAAACACGGCAACAAATAACCGCTCTGCATCGTGATCCCAACTCTATAAATAAGTCCTCCAAGTCAGGTTCTAATGCGAACCCCAAAGAATGGCCATCGATAATCAACGCCAAAGAAGACTCCAAGGATCCATCTTCACCGTCAAATTGGTGCTCTTGAATTGCTGTGAGCTTCTCTTGGAGATTTAGTCTTGTATCTGTTTTGTTTTCCTCATTAACAATCAACAAATTCATGTCCTCGCTTAGCAATTTACACGACATTCCAATGTTTATAGCAGTCTCTTGTCTATCACCGGTGAGGATCCAGATTTTGATTCCGGCATCTTGCAACGTCTGTATAGTTTCTGGAACTCCATCTTGAAGTTTATCCTCAATAGCGGTTGCACCTAATAGAAACAAATTAGTCTCAATGAGTTCTGCAACTGCATCCATCTTATCACCACGATCCTGCAACGAAGTGGATGCGTCGTAATATTTCTTACTCCAATCTTGATATTCTTCCTCTGATACTATGCGTGACGCTATGCAAAGAGTCCTCAACCCTTCTGCTGCAAAGTCCTCCAAATGTCTCATCGTCGAGTCGATGAATGGTTGTGGTTCACTTTGTGAAAGTCTTTCTAAAATAACCGTATCAGCACCTTTACAAAATAACCTGATGACTCCATCTGGACAGCGAAATATAGCCGACATTCTCTTTCTCGTAGAGTTGAATTCACAAATGTTTAGCAATTCATATTCAGATTTCATCTGCGTCAATGTGTTTTCAACAGTCACAGTCTTTGGTCGACGTACAATGAACTTGAATCCCAAATCAGCAGCACCTTGCACCAAAGCACCCTCATCTGGAGAAGCTGCTTGATATTTGATATCTGGTCCATTAACTTCTGGGATTACAGTGTGACACGTACTTAGCAAAGTGAGAAATTCATTAATTATTGCTGATTGCTGGGATGAACTGTTAAAGTCTGATCGCAACTCATCGAATGTATGGTAGCCAATTTCAATGCCATCGATAACCTGCGCGTGCCCATCTTCGGGAATTTCCTCTATGTAGCATCTCCCACCTATTGAGCAAGCTTTGAATTCCATTACGTTTCGTGTCAAGGTACCCGTCTTGTCGCTGAATATGAAGTTAATTTGACCCAACTCTTCAACAAGAGAGGATGTTCTTACCCCAGTTGGTGTGTCGGTTTCCTCGTAATACATGTCTAGGTCACTTCCAATCATAAATGCTTGGTAGTACTTGATCAACTCAACAGTTACAAACAAAGAAATTGGCACTAAATTGGAAAACAAAATCCAATAAGTTAACAAATCTTGGAAAAACAATTTTGCCATTGATGTTCCTTCCAAATGCAAGTATTTTAAGTCCCCGCTGTTAGCCTTTGTTTTGATAACGTTCCCTATGGACGAGACCAATGAAAGAACAATCAATACACAAAACAAAGCAATGATCTGAAGATTTATAATTCTCTCCACATCAGTGCGCTTGATAGGTGTTGCAGTGGCATTTCTCATTAGCTTTGTTTCATGCCCTGTGAAGATTACTACACCGTTGGCCCATTGCGTGTTTCGCAATGTAGCTCCTCTAAGCAATAGTTGCTCAGGAGACAATGGTATATCCCTACCATTTTCGAATCCCTTGAGAATACCTTCGTAAGTGTATAATGACGAATTTGGTTGTTCAGACATTATCTTGGCATTCGAAAATCCTCGTATAAGGTCGCTTGGATTCTTCAAGTGCGCCGTTTCGGTTCTTGATTGTTTGATTTTCAAATTTGTTTCTCCATCAAGATTGGCTGTCTCGATGTAGCAAAGACCTTCTGGTTCAGAAGAGCTGAGCAAGATCAAATCTGCGGGAAATGGCTCTTCATTAGTTACCCTGACAACATCACCCACTTGAACTTTGACCCACTTTTTCAACACAAAGTCACCTGAAACTGGATCGAGAACCAAGACTCGAGTGTTATTTAGTTCCTTGTCGGCATTGGCTCGTTTCAAGTCCTCCAGAATTTCCTTCACTGCTGATACAAACAAAACTACAATCAATGTTCCAATAGTTGTATATCGGTTTGTTGGCGAAACATGTGGCACTTGCTGAATGATTGATGTAAACAAGAAAAACAAGTTTGCATACTTACTAAACTGTTCGAATAGGAATTTGGGCAAAAAAGTGGCAAAATTGTACTTGGTGGTTGAAATATGGTTTCCATAATAGCCATAGCCAGAATTTGCTGCATGATCCATTATAAATATTTCTCTAGGTTCTTTTGATTTCGTGTCCCCAGTCGCCAGCTTTCGTCCTGTGATTTTACTCCTGAGTTTCTGGAAAATGTGCCTTATATCAAAATCTCTGGGTTGCTCCTTGTTCAAGTTTACATATTCAGTATTGTTTGTTCCCATGAAATCGGTAGTTGACAGTAAATCATTGTGTGAACTAAGATATGAGGTACGTCTAACGGTGGGCTTTGCGGGCTTACCATTGGGCACAGCCGCTTCTTCTTCCTCCTCTTCGTCATCCGATATCACAAATTGGTCGTTGAACGGATTGAATGTGGAAGCACCATGACTTGAGCTTTGCACTTGTGGGTACTCATGTTGTGGATTATAATCCGCATATGGGTTCGTCATATCAAGATCTATCAAGTCATTCTCGTCATCTGAGAATGGGTTGTTGTTTTTCTGCGAATTCGCTGAATTCTTGTGGTTGGGCATAACGCTGTATGTCAGCACTGTCAGCACTGGTCTTTTGATTTGATATCGTGGAAAAGTGTGGTAGTAATCAAGAGTGGTTTAATGTTTCTGAGACTTCGCGTTGTTCAGGTTTTAGGACACGAAAAGATTTTTTTATTATTTGGCTGTGTGTTTGTGCCATTGGGGAAGATACTTCTGTAGGGCATTCTCGAGGGCTGCATTTATTCGGCTGTATAGGATTGCTATGTGGCATAAGAGAGCGCAGCGTAAGGCCTAAAATTATTGGACCATGGCTTCAATACACAAATATTTTATTGAACCGGGAAGTTTTGTAGTGTTGGCTTATGACGAAGCCAGTAATTTGCATGTATATGGGTAGCGCGAATGAGCCGAAATTTTCACAGAGGGTGACTCAAATTCTATTTCAAACTTGAAACCATTATAGGACGTTTACAATGTCAGGTGAAACAATAGCTAAGGAGGCGAACATTGCATTTGCACAGCTCAAGGTGCTCACAAATGCCGAAAGATCACAAGCGTTGGAGAATATCCACAATTCCTTGAAGGAGAATAAATCCTCCATACTTGAAGCTAATAAGTTGGATTTGGAAAATGCCAAAGCCAAAAACCTTTCACCTTCTTTAATCAAAAGACTAGACTTGTCCAACCCAGGAAAGTTTGACTCTATGCTTCAAGGTATATTGGATGTGGCTAATTTACCTGATCCAGTAGGGAAGGTCACATTGGCTAGGAAGATTGACGAAGGTTTGAACTTGTACAGAATCACCGCTCCAATCGGAGTCTTGTTGATCATTTTTGAAAGTAGACCAGAGGTGATTGCCAACATTACAGCATTGGCGATCAAATCCGGAAATGCTGCCATTTTGAAAGGAGGAAAAGAGTCCTACCAAACATTCAAAGTCATGAGTGGTATGGTTAGCAAGGCATTGGCAAACACAAATGTCCCCTCTAAAGCCATCCAATTGATTGAGAGCAGAGAAGATGTTGCAGATTTGTTGGACCAAGATAAATACATCGACTTGGTTATCCCCAGAGGTTCGAATGAACTTGTGCGTAATATCAAATCAAACACAAAAATCCCGGTATTAGGTCATGCCGATGGTATATGCTCCATTTATGTTGACTCCAACTTTGATCTAGCAAAAGCTAAGAGAGTAATCATTGATTCAAAAACAAATTATCCTGCAGGTTGTAACGCTGTTGAGCAGTTGTTGCTTAATAAACACATTGCACACGATGATGTAAAGAGTGTTATTAAAGCTTTGGTAGACCAAAAGGTAACTGTTCATGTTACACCTGAATTGAAGCCATTTACCAAAGAGCTTAACAAAGACTATGTTGTCGATGCTGATGCTTATTCCTTCGATAAGGAGTATCTTTCTTTGGATGTATCGGTGAAATTTGTTGATAACGTAAAGGATGCAATTGATCATATAAATCAGCATTCGTCCAAACATACAGAGTGTATAATAACAGAGAATCAGGAAACGGCAAACTTGTTTTTAAAGAGCATTGATTCCGCTGGTATTTATTGGAACGCTTCTACCAGATTTGCAGACGGGTTCAGATATGGGTTCGGAACTGAGGTGGGAATTAGCACCAACAAAATTCATGCGAGAGGCCCAGTTGGCTTAGAAGGGTTAATGAGTTATCAATATCAATTGAAAGGTGATGGTCATATTGTTGGCGATTACGTAGGTGGGGGTGGTACCAAGTTATTTGTCCATGAAGACTTGTAGCAGTTTATGTATCTATGAATTTTACAAAATCAACAAAATCACAAGGAGGATATTCCGGGAAACACTTTACTATCTTGTCAACTTTTTCATATGGTGAGTCTGTATTTTCTGATGTTAGCGTGATACTGCTCCATTGTTTGATTGTGTAAAAATCAGTGAGTTCCTTTATCCAAGACATTCGTGCATCAATAGTGACCAAATCATCGTCTATTAAAATTAATTCTCTAAGCCTCGATCTTATTAACCCTAAATTTTCAATGGCTTTATTGACATCCACGCCAGAGAACTGTCTAGCAATATTGTCCTTTATGAGTTTTGATAGTCTTGGGGATTTCCCGTTTGTACTAATCATAATTTGTAGATTATCCTGGTTTATCATGCTTCCAAAATAAAAATCACACAATGGAGGCTTATCTGCTATATTCACGGGCAACCGAAGAAGCTTGCATTGATAATAGATCTTCGTACTTAAAGCGTAGTCATCGATGCAGCAACACACGCATGCAAATGATTCATTAACAAGATTTGCAACCTCTTTGAAATCGTCTAAAACAAGTTTTGTGTAATCCAACTGTGTACTGGCCGTCTCATACATTTGCAAATCTTCACTTTGGTAATTCCTTTGAATCAATTTGTGAATTTTGCCCTGTGCATTGAGATCTAGTATCTCCGGATGTACATCTTTGGATATGCCGGTTACCACTGTTACTTTTGCCTGTGCTATGATCAAATGGTGTATCCTGGAAAGTGCAACATCACCCGCTCCAATTACAAGACAGTGTTTATCCTTCACCTGCCATGCTAAAAGTAGTGAACCCTTTGTCTCGGTCATTCGCCCCATATGCAACGTGTTGACGCACCTCATTTATAAACAATGAGAAAAAAAAAATTTTTTCTCTTCATGTTTTATCAACAGAATACCCAAAGCTTAAAGTACAGAACAAAAATTTTGGCTTTAAAGTGTGTTGACTAGAAACACGCTAAAACAACTCCCATAACTATATTGAGATTGCCATCCTGTATCCGAATTAGCTTCTTTTAAGACCAAAGCTACTCCTCACCCCTGTTCAATTTGAAATAATTGAGAACATTTCCCTGAAAGTATCACCCCAGTGGAGTCATTTCATCCAAGGTGTATGACTTGAGACTCCACCAAGACAATATTG
Source organism: Lodderomyces parapsilosis (assembly GCF_000182765.1). NCBI lineage: Eukaryota > Fungi > Ascomycota > Pichiomycetes > Serinales > Debaryomycetaceae > Lodderomyces > Lodderomyces parapsilosis. The sequence continues at coordinate 2,061,571 of NW_023503280.1, read as the reverse complement.
AACACACCCAGTGGAAACCGAAAGCATTATAATGAACTACAGCAGAACAGAGAGAAGGAAATCCATGGCCGAGCGGAGGCCAAGTACTACATACACACCTCCAGTTATTCCGCACTTGGCGGGGTTGGAGAAACCACAAGACCAGTTCCTCAAAATTGATCAGTGCGACGTTTTGGTGGTTGGAACTGGGCTTCAGGAAAGTATCTTGGCAGCTGCATTATCATGGCAAGGTACTCAAGTGCTCCATATTGACAACAAACCATACTATGGTGATTCGAGCTCAACCATGACCATTGAGCAGTTGAAGAAATGGTGTGCTGACGTCAATCAGGGAAAAATTCCCCATTTTCAGGATGCGCAGATTTATATACCAGGAGGTAAATTGAGTAATCAGTTCAACTCTAGAGATTATGGTATCGATTTAACACCAAAGATCATGTTTTGCCAATCAGATTTGTTGACATTGTTGGTCAAATCACGTGTTTACCGTTACCTAGAGTTTCAATCATTATCCAACTTTCATGTATTTGAAAATGACGACTTTCAACAGAAAGTCAATGCAACAACAAAGCAGGACATATTCACCGACAAATCGTTATCGCTCATAACGAAAAGATATTTGATGAAGTTTTTGAAATTTATCTTGTTGGACTCTGATTACAAGCAAAGGGTAAAGCCGTACGCAAATGAACCTATTCAGAAGTTTTTAAAGGAGGAGTTCAAACTTGAAGATCCTCAAATCAATGAGTTGGTTTTTTCCATTGGGTTGAGTTACAAGGAAGATATCAATACAAAAGAGGCACTTATCAAAATCAAAAGATTCTTGTCGTCGTTTGATGTCTATGGTAAATTCCCATGCATGGTTTCCAAATATGGAGGTCCAGGCGAATTGGCTCAAGGATTTTGCCGTAGTGCAGCAGTTGCAGGTACAACTTACAAACTAAACACAAGCTTAGTTGATTTTGACCCGATGTCCAGGATCGCTCATTTTGATGATGGTTCTCATATCAAAATTAATGAGAAGGTTATCATTTCGCCCACTCAATTGCCCAAGTTTCTTCAATCGAGCTATAATCAAGTAACTGAGGGTTTACAACCACACTATGTTACCAGATTAATCACTGTTGTGCGCCGCGATTGCAACGAATGGATATCACACAATGAATCACTGGCTATTGTGGTTTTCCCACCTCATTCTTTACCCACAGAGAATGAATACTCAGTTCAAGTTATGATACAAAATGGAAGTTCTGGAGTTTGTCCTGAGGGTCAATCCATCTGGTTCAGTCAAACAGTTGAACAGGACTTGAGTCGTGCCAAAAGGGATTTGGAGTCTGCTTACACCAAGATGGAGTCGTCCTTGCTAAGAGAATCTTCAAATGATATTGACGAGATCCTAGATGAAACTGATTTTGTTGTCAACCAAGAGGGAACTCCAGTCTTGGCAAATTCGTTCAAGTTGGGATCTCATTTGCAAAATTTCCTTCCTCAAGAGAAGTTGGAAGTAGTTTGCAAAGTAGGGTACGTTGAAAAGACTTTCATTGCAAATGACTTGTCAAACATATTCAAACCAAGTAAGGAAAACAATATTGTGTATAGAGACACACCCGACGCTCAAGATCAAATATTTTTCACCAACACTCCAAGCGCCGAATTATCATACGACGGAGTTATAACAGACGTCAAGTCAATATATCAAAGGGTAACTGGAACCACTGATGATTTCTTTGATGTTGATTTTGAAGACGAGGAAGATGAATACGATAGGAATAACCAACCGGTGATACCACCTAAAAGGTCGTCTGTTATAGGAGGTATTGTCGGTGGCGGGTCTGGAACTAGCTTGGCTGCCTTACGTGAACAACACGATGAAGGTATAAGTGATAATGCGATTGACAGTGACGAAGACATGGACGACAGCCATGCTCCATTTGGCGCAGAAGAAATGGAATTGTAACTTATTTAGAGAGAGAGAATGACTGTTTGCAAAACGGTAATTTGTGTAATATCTAATACTCAGTTTAAAAGAGAAATATTGTAGAGGGGGTTAGTATTAAATCATTGTGTATAGAAATAGCGTCAACGATGTTTGATATTTTTTTTTTTCGAATTTTGCAACCAATCTTCAGCAAACTTAGCATCACTTCAAAACCAACCAGGAAATAATTAGTCAGGAAGTTTGCTGAGTTGTCATATCCATGTGAATACGTTCCGTTGTCCGAATCAGGTGGATCCCATGCTTGACCAGTCGTATGCAAAAATCAACCGCATCCTTCGATTAGACAAGCACTGGACACGAATGCACATCACAGAACTTCAAAAGACAAACGCTTAATAATATCACCCCAGTTGGCTTTGAAGTATTATGTATTTTAGTTGTAAACTTCAAGTTTTGGTTGTGTCTCAATCGATGACTGACCTAATCACGTGAGAACAAACAAAATAGGGCTGTGTCCCTACTTTTTTTTTTTTTTTTCTTCTCACATCACTTTCCTCTCTCGAGTGAAAATTATTACAATTTCTACGCTTCTTCCCCTTCTCCCATTTTCAGACTAAGATAAAACTTGACGACGAAGACCAACAGGTTCAGAGCAGTATTTATCACATAAAACACCAAACATAGGAATTTAACAATGTCTGATATCGAAGTTGAAGTTGAAACCGAACAAGTTGTTGCTGAATCATCAGTTTCAATTGAAGACGCTTTGAAGGTTGTCTTGAGAAACTCATTGGTCCACGATGGTCTCGCTAGAGGTTTACGTGAAGCTTCAAGAGCTTTGTCCAAGCGTGAAGCTCAACTCTGTGTCCTTTGTGACTCAGTTACTGAGGAGGCTATCATTAAGTTGATTGAAGCTCTCTGTAACGAACCAGAAGAAAAGATTCCACTTATCAAGGTTTCTGATGCCAAGCTTCTCGGTGAATGGGCTGGTTTATGCAAATTGGACCAAGATGGAAACGCTAGAAAAGTTGTTGGTGCTTCATGTGTTGTCATTAAGAACTGGGGACAAGATTCTGACGAAAGAAACATTTTGTTGGAAAGTTTTTCTCAATAGATTTATAGTTGATTCATTAATTGCAAATTTGTTGATTTTTTGCTGTGGAGTAAAGTTGTAGTGCATGAATAGCGATAGCCCTGTGTTGCATCATACTACGAGAGTGATCTCTACTGCAGATGGGCTCTCTTCAGAGAAGTGGGGTTTCTCGATAAGGTGTATCTCCGACGAAGCCTGGCGCTACGCAGACAAATTTAGTCTCACAAAGACTTCTGTTTCCGACGAGGAAACTTCGCTAACAATCTCAAGCATGTCACATTTCGGGCGGAACTCCAACTACAACTAAGATCAACACCCGTGACTGTGAATGGACTCTTTGGTGGCTTGTTCCAGAACTTCTGTCTGATTTGATATGTGCCACAAAACCACATTATTGTACTTTTACCAATCTTTCCTAATTAGGAAAGAATAGTGTTATTGTGTTTCCCCCTTAACGTTTTTCAAAACTAACCCTTAATGACGAGCTAGTTTTTGGAATTGTCTAACCGGATAAACAAACCGATAGGTATATATCAATGACATGTGGCACATTACCGAGGTACAACTAAAAGTGCACATCACTGGACATCGATCTATCCCTTCTGCAAGTCTATTTTTATAATGCAAGTTTACTCTAGTTCGAAATCGATCATAGGGTTTTTGATTCTAGAGCAACCTACGAGAATACGAGGCGGCTATTCGTGATTGTTTCAGCTATTACCTCTTTCTTTAACTCTTCAGGAAGAGGCATGTCTTTTTAAAGAGTTAGTCTCTCGTACATTAAAAAGTTAATCCATTTTGCAGTTTGTGTATTTTATGCATCTCTTCAAGCAGCAATCTTTGAATTAATTCTCCAAATGGGGTAAAGAAGTTTCTAAACAAAAATACAGGAACCCGCAATTCAAGAAAATCTTAATGGCACGGCTCTGTCAACGGTAAGAATGAATATATAAATATATATTATGGACGTCTGACACCTACTTTTAGTTTCTCTTTCTCTCATCAATCAACCAATGCAACGCTATATTCTACTATACATTTACTTACTCGCCACGGTCTTTGCTGCAGTATGGCCATTTCAACAAGAGGAGAATACATTGGGTGCCACACCTTCGACACCATGGTGGGAAGGCATTTTTGGAGGTGCAACCAGCACCTCAGCTCAATCTTCGTCTACCGAGCAGCAACAAAGTCAACAACAACTGTCAAGTGTCGTAACGGAGGCTTCTAGTACCACAACACCCACATCATCTAGTCAACCATGGTATGCTGGTTTATTGGGAGGATCAACCAGTTCAACTCAAGCAAGCAGCACACCGGCGCCTTCTTCTACCTCACAAAGTGAAAGAAGCTCATCGCAATCTGCGTCATTATCGATACCGGCAGCATCGACTAATTCAGAATCACCATTTGGGGGTTGGCTCGGAGGTATATTTGGAGGAGAGTCGAGTGGAAGCTCATCTCAAGCTCAATCCACAGATGAGACAGAGCTGAATTCAGATGGTGACGGTGTTGCAAATCCGTACTCGCCGGTGAATGTCACATGTTCTGCAGACGTTCTTGTTCGTGAAGGTGACGGTTTATCTGAGGGGGAGAAGAACTACATTGAAGCTAAGCAAGAGCAGACGAACAAATTTTTGATCAGCTTTTTAAACAACAGAGCCAACTTGAGTAACTTTGATGCTGAATCGTTCATCAACGATAATTCAGATGAACACAATATAACAATTGGTTTGTCGTTTTCAGGTGGCGGATACAGAGCTATGTTAGCAGGTGCAGGATCGATTTTGGCTCTTGATAACAGATTTGAAGATTCAAACACAAATGCCTTAGGTGGTCTTTTGCAAGCGTCCACCTATTTAGTTGGACTTTCAGGTGGATCATGGATGGTTGGCACATTAGTTTTGAATGATTGGATTTCTGTTGAAAATATATTGAACGGATCTTCGCAAATCTGGGACCTTGAGGCTTCCATTTTGAATCCAAATTCTGGCGATTTGATAACTTTGGCTAGATTTTACACTGGAGTTGGCACTGCTATCGTTAGCAAAAACCGGGCTGGGTTCAACACTTCCGCAACTGACATTTGGGGTAGGGCTTTGAGTCATCAATTCTTGGATGATTCCAGTGGTGGTGCCAACCTTACTTGGTCCAGCGTGCGTAACTTGACTAGTTTCAAAGACCATTCAATGCCTTATTCTATATTAGTCGCTAACGGTAAAACAATTGAGGATACAGAGATTAGCTCAAATCTGACATTTATTGTGGAGATTTCACCTTACGAGCTGGGTAACTTTGACACGTTGAATGCGTTTGTGGATACCGAATACTTGGGTTCTAGCCTTGAAGATGGAGAATCACATCAGTGTGTTAGGAATTACGATAACGCAGGTTTCATCATGGGAACTTCGTCATCCGTATTCAATGAGGTCTTTGCTAACTTGGATGATTACGACGTTAGCACTGTTCTTAGACCCATTTTCGATCAAATAATGTCCGTGGTAACTGACACCAAGGGTGATGTAGCAGTTTACAAACCCAATCCATTCTTTCAATCATCATATGCACAAATTGATACTATTGTCAATAACAATACCTTGTCGTTAGTTGATGGTGGTGAAAACGGTCAAAATGTTCCATTTTATCCATTGATTCAAACCGATCGTGGCGTTGACGTCATCTTTGCTTTCGACAATAGTGCAGACACTGAACAAAACTGGCCCAACGGAACATCATTCACAGAAACTTACAAATGGCAATTTACCAATCAAGGAAAAGGGACCCCCTTCCCATATGTTCCAACAGTTGACACATATTTAAGTGAAGACTTGAAAGAGAAGCCAATTTTTTTTGGTTGCAATGCCTCTGCTTTATCCAACATTATTGAGTTTCATGATGAAAAGGACTTGAATGAAACTGATGTTCCTTTGATAGTTTACTTGTCCAATCACCACGAATCTTATTTAGCAAACTTTTCAACCTTTAAGTTAGCCTACGACAATGCAGAAAAAACTGGAACTATCCGTAATGGATATGAAGTTATGTCGAGAGGTAATTTAACAGAGGACTCCAATTGGGCCACTTGTGTGGGATGTGCCATCATCAGAAGACAACAAGAAAGATTGGGTGAAGAGCAAAGTGAAGAGTGTGCTAAATGTTTCCAAGAATATTGCTGGACGGGAACCGCAGAAGATGCTCCTCAAGTATCAGCCTTTGGATCTGGCCTGAGTAGTAGCTCATCTAGTTCATCCGTCTCCTCCAGTTCAACTGTCTCCTCAAGCTGTCAACGCAACAATTCATCAATTGCTGGTGAATCCAGAACTAGCAATTCACTGTCTACAACCACTGACTCTTCAGCCACTACCGCTACCGGAGGCGGTATAGTGATTATTGGTGGACCAAATCTTGGAAGCAGTTCTACCCCTGCCGAATCTACAACTGAGCCCACAATTGAGCCCACAACTCCGGTTGAATCAACTACTACCAACGAGCCTACAACTTCGAACGGACCCACCACTTCGAACGGACCCACCACTTCGAACGGACCTACAACATCAACTCCACCAAGCTCTTACACCGGACATGGAATCAGAGCAGCTTCTTCTTCTTCTTCTTTCTTTATCGTTGCCGTTCACTTGTGTATGACATACCTTGTGACATTCTTTTGATACGTTATACTAGATACCCTTTTCTGTTTAATAAAAATCTAGACTTGACATCTACCTCTGGTGGCACTTACTGATGCAAATATTTTTTCGAAACCGGACGCGCATTTTGCTCTACTCCATTCAACCTCTTAATATGATGAGTAGCTTTGATAATTATGAGAGACAAATTCAGCGTCTAGCAAGAATAAGGGGTCCAGGGTATGTTATCGAATTTGTATATTAGCCTAACGCGTAATTACTAACCAATGCGAAAGGAAACGTGTGATTCAAGCTCAAAAATTGGAAATTGTTGATGACCCACAATCAACATTAGAGGATGATAACACGGGTGCTCAAAGTACTGGAGCTCCCCATGTTGAAGCAGAGCATGAAAGTCTATCATCTGAAGTGAAACTGGATATTCACACTCCTTCACAGAGACGTAAAAGAGGTAGGCCGAAGAAGAATAGAGCAGCTGGACGCAAGCGACGTTCATCGGTCAAGCCAATGCATGATTCAACATCATTGCGCAGCAGTGATTCTGAGACACCACTTGATGCTGTATTAACTGAAATTCCAGTTTTGGCCCGTGAATCACTGAAACAAATTCGCCAGTTTCTGGCAATGCCATTCACTATTGATTTGGATCCAATTCGAGAGTTCATTCTTAGTGAAAGTCATCATCAAGGAGATGGAATTGAACAGCTTGTAGACAAAAAAGCAATTGGTGCTTTGGAAATTCTACGAAGCTTGATCGATGATTTCAAAACAGATGCTCCTTATATTGATCAATTCAAGAATCACGTCTTAGAAGCAATTGATCAACTTCGAGACAAGACGGCACACCTCAATCAAACAGCAATGTACATCTCAAAGATACAAAAGGAAAAAGCTAAACTACGACAAATGATTGTGGAGCTGAAGCGTCAAAGCAAACAAATAGCAACGGAATTGGCTGGAATGAAAAAGAAAGAGAGCAAAAGCAAATTCGAACATGATTGGATTACGTCGATACACGAACGAATGAACACTTTGAAACAACAAGTACAGGAGAGCGCTCCTCCAACGCAGAATTACCTGGATACCGTTGAAGGGCAATTGAACAATTTAAGATTGCTTCTTAACCCCGAAGTAGGGGTTGCTTCGAAATTGAATGTTGTTAATGAAAAATTAAAAGAAAAGGAGGCAGAACTTTGAATTGGAAACGAGAAAGAAGAGACGGTTTCTCCAGGAGTGATATACACTGGCCATATAAGTGAATAGCTGAGATTCTACACTTATCTCTCGAAATTGTTGATGTATTAATACACGTTTGTAACATATTCCACCCCTTGAGCAAACAAACAAATACCACCACTACCACCACTACCACCACTACCAGCAACATCACCGGACGTTCCTACTGGTCTAACGCTATTCCGTCTCTCGATCAATTGTCATCCTTGACCAATGCCATGATCATTCTATATAAGTAAAAGAAAAACATCACCAAATGGAATCCCAACTTGAGAAAACTCTCCTTCTTATGCTTTGACAATGTTCTGAATATTTCAGTAGCATCCAACAAATGATTTTTGGTGTAAAACTTGTTGACATTGTAAGCCAACAATGGCAAATTGAGCAAAAAGCAAAACCAATAACCATTGACCAAAAACAACAATGCTATGAAAGCATGCAAGCCTGCTTCAGGGATAAACCAAGGATTCAACTTGTTACATAATTCGATAGGATTGATGTAGTCACACTCTAAATCAGAGTACATGATTGTGAAAAACACTTGGGAAAACAAGTTAACGGCATTGACAACAACCGCAAGAATAAATAACCTAGGTTCTCAGTTGTTAGTTCCATGCTCGAAATAGGAATGGGGGAGTATAGTTTTGTATCACGTACCATCCTTCACCGTTCATTGTTGCAGTAGATCTTTAAGGAGATAATTTCAACTTTTTTAGCAAAGATTTTTTTTGAAATTGACATCGATGAACATTTTTGATTTTAATTTTGGTTTGTTTTTTTTCTTCTGTGACGATTGTTTGTTGCTTGTGCCTTTTTCTGTCATTGAGCGCAATTTTGATAAGCATAGACGAGAGGGACAGAAGCAATGGGCTTAGAGGGAGAGAGGTAGTGGTTGCGGGATACATAGGACTAGGAGAGATACTTTATTTAATACGGATATTACCATCTTTGTTGAGTTTGAGGGAGTTCGTGTTTGCAGATTAGCCATGGGCGATTTCTTTAATGGCACACGAGCATAATGTGACCTGCTTCCGCTGGTGATGCGACGATTTTCCACATGAAGGGACACAGGGTAAGCTACAGCAGAGTTCCTCGCCCTAAAATTCCTTCACAACTCTATCCATATTTCTCTACTCAGCCACCCTTGGGAAATAATTTTCTATATAAAACATAAGCATCATATCTGTAAGCATTGGAGATGTGGATGCCATCAAGGGTTCTCAACCGTTTGAAAAACATAATCGTTGAACTTTGATATACTTCTCTTGCCTTTATGGTACGCATCTCCCTCCTGGTTTCCAACTGTTGTTGAAATGCTTCATCTCGTGCCTCCCATTCATGGGTACAATTCAATTCATCCAACCTTTCCGTAAACACCTCTATGTCTTCCACTGTTGCCAAATCAATCTCAACTTCAGCCTCGTTAGGTGTGAATACAAAGTCATAAAATGATCCATTGAATGAATTCAATCTCTGGTCAAGCAAAACCAACTTGTCACTCGAATTTTTGAGATGTTTCAAGGTGAGGTAAAAGTTAGTCAAGTTGTTGCTCACTAACCACACTTTTTTCAAACTTGCCAAAGGAGATAATGGTTCAATAGACTCCAACTTGTTGAAATTTAAATTCAAGTATTGTACATTTGGAAACAACTTGGCAAAGTTAGCTGGCAAGTGAGTCAAATTCATGGCAGATAAAGTCAACTCATTTATGAACGGGAATGCACAGTTTGGCAACAATCGATTACCTGATAAATCCAACGACCTCAATTGATCACAAAGTGGAACAGATTCACCCCAAATTCGGCTCATATATGGCTGTGACTTCATAGATGCCCGCTCAATAAGGTTACGTCGGGGAAACTCCAACTGAGTAATCACATTACCATCAAACTTCACACATAATAATTGCCTCATACCCTTGAGATCCAAGCAATTTAAATTGTTTTGGTTGATCAACAATTTTCTCAATCCGGTATTAGCACAATCCACTTTTGATATTCGATTCTTATTACAATTCAAAATCCTCAAAGCAAGAAGGTGGTCGATACTCTCTATCGTTTCAATCAAATTATTAGACACGTTCAATTCCTGGAGATTGGTCAACTCGTATCTTTTCATATTCAAATTTTTGAGCTTGTTGAAAGACAAATCTAAGTAAAACAAATTCGACAACTTTTGCAAGCCGCTTATATCATCAATCTTGTTATGCGATAGCTTCAACACCGTCAAGTTGATGTTTCGGGAAAAATTCGTTGTTTCTGTCAAAATATTATGGTCAAGCGTGAGACGATGCAAATCTCTCAATTCACGAAACGAACTTCTGTCTTCAACCTCATTTCCAGACAAATCAAGATCAACAATACTATGAGGTAAACCAGCCAAATATTTTATGTGATTGCCTGCTGCATTCAACTTTTTCAACTTGGGCAAGAACTCAAACAAGTCCACGAGGGAGCTCAACTCGCAGCGAGACAAATCTGTCTCCTCAACATCTTGCCAAGAAGAAACGCCTAGCTTTAATTCCAAAACTCGATTCAAGGTAGACACTAGCTTCTTTCGAGATTCGGAAAAGGAAGTGTCAACCAATTGGGATAATTTTGTGACATCACCCACAACAACTCCATCTTCATGTTTGTCAAAGCTTTGACTGAATGAATTGGGCTCCTGAAATGATACTTCAAAGTTGTTCTTTCTCATTTTTGAGTTTTCTTTTTTCAAAATGCCCGGCAATTCCACCTCATTGTCAGTCAAGTCGGCTATATTATCCAATGTTTTATTTTGTGAGTCCGTACTGATCCATTTAAGATTGACAGGATCAAAAAACATACCCGGGTAATCGTGAGATAAACATATATCTGGCTCCATTTTTCCATTCACAAGAGGTGTAATGAAGTCGCTTCGCAATTTGTTGATTGGCTTCAATTTTATGGTTCCCATCGTATCTTCTATTTCTCCATCCATGTTCAACGATTCAAGTTGATCCAGTTGGTCGCTTTCAAGAGTCCTCGATGATGTAAGTTTCCCACCGCCCAGTTCAAAGTCCTGCGTATGCATGGATCTTTGCATGTCATTCAATTCCTCCACCATCTCAGACTGTGATTCAAATGTCACGTCTGAATTCATCTCATCTACCTTCATTTCGCTGCGGCTCTCAGAGTCATTGGTAATGGAAGTGAATTCGTTGGAAAGCCGGTTATTCTCATTCACTGCATCAACTGGGACACTGTTTCCCTCAGAGCTGTACCCTGTACTGAATGATGCATAGTGGCTATCATGATCATCAACGGGTTGCAGTGGAGTCCTCTTTGGGGTCGATGTTGCCGTCTCTTTGGAAACGCTCCTCATTCGTTCAATATTCCACTTGTGACCCTTTTGAACAAGCTTGGAGAATAGATTTTCTGCATTCTCTTTGTATGCGTTGGTAGTATAGGAATCTGTCTTGGTGAAATCCTTGATGCTTAGTTTCGGCGGTATATTCGACGCTTGCAAATTTTCAATCAATGCAGGTTTTTGTAACTTGGGTTCTCTAGAGTCTGGTCGGACATTAGCTTGCGCTGGGGTATTTGCCTTGGAAACGCCCTGTAACACTCCCTCGAGCTTGTCCCTTGTGTATGTATCATAGTTTTCTTTGAATAGTTTCAAGGGAGATACTGGCTTGAATTGGTTCAAATCAATGGCCACTGGGTACAGTGTGGATGAAACTCTTCGGGTTGTACCCACTGGCGTGGAGGTTACAGAAGATGCGGTTGTCTCTTTGTTTGACATCTCCTTGGAGTCGTGAAACCTATCTTGCAAGTTTTTCCCAGCTGGACTTTCGATTGCTGATCGCCATGGAAGATTTTCATTCATTTGAATATCAGAATTGTGAATTACCGTACTGCTAGGTTGAAACTCCATGGATCTAATCTTTTGATTTAAAAAGTTGTCCTTTGAATTGGTGCTTGGGTTTTCGGTGGTTGAAGGTTGAGTCCATTTTTCATTCAACTCTTCTGGCACCCCCTGAGGAAAAATTTTTGAAAAATGTGAACTCTGATGCAGCGAACTATGCTGATCATCATCAACAAGTCTGCTTCCACCCAATTCTTTTGACCTTGCATTTGGATGAGATTTGTGATGAAATGTGTTTGGGACAGAAGGTTGGGGAGAATCTTCATTGTCATGTACCAAAAGTGAGCTCTTATTTCCTGAAAAGTTTGTATTTGGCACATACTTTAACTGTTTTTGGTATACTGATGGTTGTCGAGGGTTAAAAAATGAGGGTTGTGAGGTTTGGTGGTTTGAAGTAGCCTCTGGTTGATTCTCCTTAGACATGGACTCTTTTGAACTTACAGTTCTTTTCAAATTAGCTTCCCGTTGGTCTCTAACTTTGTCTCCCATTTTCAAATCAACTGCACTGGTGTCATCGAGAACCATTGTGTTCTTTGTACGTCAATTGTTGTTTTGGTTGTAAAAGTTGATTTTGGTCTTTTGTTTACATTTTTAAAAAAGCAGAAGAAGATCATATTAAAAAGAGACACAAAAAGCAGTCACTTGTTTTCGCAACTAAGCATATCAAAGTAAACTTATCGATCACCACCCAACCCCAGAGCTCACAATAGGGTGGGCAATTATAGTTGGAGCAGCCCATTGAATCACTCTATAGCTCGTGATATTGGGGTGGTATAGCACTTGATAGAATCATAAGTTAAACCTAGCATTAGATATGAATTGTGTTCAAGCGCACTTTGATATCCGGAGTTAGTTGCAGAATCATAATAGATAAATGGGACAGAGGCTGTTATGTACAATTGCTGGATCACTCTGTCAAGATTACAGCAGGCATTACATCCCTGGTGCAATCTAGGAGCAAAGACACCTTTTATTAAGCATGAATCATTTCAAAGCTTCAATGATCCACCAAGGTCCCACATGTATAGTAGCTCACTCGAGTGTGCCTATAGCTCTTTTGCAATCTAATTGATCAATTCTATCAAATATCCCTATCATCATCTCAAATCATCTCAACTCACCCCAGTTACTCATTTTACAAATCTAGTCGAGCAAACCAATCGCGTGAACCACGCACCCCTTTACCCAAAAGCCAGTTGCAATGGTAATTTTGGCTTCCCTCTTGCCTTTGTATGCTGTTCGCTATTGTAACAACAAAGTGGGTCAAGCTCAAAATCGGCTCTAAAAAAAATTGGTTTGCACTCACTCAATTCGTAAACCCCGACCGAAGAAACAGAAAAATTACACACACAAAAATCTAATTTGTAACTCCAAAACTCTAAAGATTTCCCTTATCCCTTGAATCGCAACTTATTTCACGGATATACACCTTTGCAGTTGACACACTAACCACCAGTAAATAAAGCCAAAAAAAAAGAATCGGGAGAGTTTATAAACGAAGCAGAGTTATAGCATGGCGCATCCTCCTCATTCCCATGACAACAAGAGCTATCAGCCCGAAGAAGTTGAACCCCAATCGGTAAATTACAGCTCTACTACCGCCACCACAACCACCACCACCGCGCTTCCCCTGACACAAGAAGAAATGTACAACAACATTACCCCCAATACGCAATCGATAAACCCTCATACGATATCAAGCACCGCTAGCCATCAACATCAACAAGAACAAGAACTACTTTCGGAATACACGGTGCCCAATCCGCCAGTTTCAACAACACAATCAAATGCGGTTGCGGCGGAGCAAGAACTGATAAGTGGTGGAAGTGGTGGAAGTGGTGGAAGTGGTAGTAGTGGAGGGGCCGTAATAGAGCAACCTAGAACTTTATGGATGGGTGATTTGGACTCGTGGCTAGATGAACAACAAATAACCGATCTTTGGTGGAATTTGCTCAAAAAGAAAGTTGGTGTAAAAATTATTAAACCAAAAGCATTGAAACTTGATCCACAATTGCAAGGATTGACCAATTCGGGTTATTGCTTTGTTGAATTTGAATCATTTGAAGATGCACAACAAGCATTGAGCTTGAATGGACAGTTGTTGCCGGATATCGCCATGCCTTCACAACAACTATACCCGAATAATCCGGATAATCAGAAAAAGTACTTTAGGTTGAATTGGGCTAGTGGTGCAACATTGAGTGCGCCCATTGTTCAAATGCCAGAATATTCATTGTTTGTTGGTGATTTGTCAGCATCTACTACTGAAGCTCATTTATTGGCGTTTTTCCAAAAGAGGTTCCCCAATTCAATCAAAACTGTGAGGGTTATGACCGATCCGATATCAGGGAAATCAAGATGTTTTGGATTTGTTAGATTCACTGAAGAGCTGGAAAGACAAAGAGCATTGACGGAAATGAATGGGGTTTGGTTTGCTGGAAGACCTTTACGTGTAGCTCTTGCCACACCCAGAAGCACAAATTATCGCAAGTTTAGCAAACCAAATAATAGCCACAACAACAGTACTAATATCCCATTTGCGCCCCTGCATGGTGGTTATTATAGTCCAGACCCTGGTTCTGCAGCTGCGGCGGCGGCAGCGGCGGTGGCAATGCCACCAGAAATGATGTTTATTCCACCTGGCGCACCACAACCGCAAATTGGAGGTAGTCCGTTGTTTGGTTACTTCAATTCAATGGGTAATGATCGATCTCCTGGTGCAATGCAGTTGCCACCAGATTTTGACAATAATTTTTCGGTCCATGATCCACAAAGTGAAGGACAGCCTTTTATGCCTCAATCGTTACCGTTTCTGCCTCTCCAAACTCTTCCGCAGCTGCTGCAACAACAACAACAACAACAGCAGCAGCAGCAACAACTACTGCAACTACAGCAACACCCACAGATACTGCAACCACAATTTTCTGATCCAAACAATACAACTGTCTTTGTCGGTGGGTTATCATCGGAGGTTACAGAAGCAACATTGTTTACATTGTTCAAGCCTTTTGGGGTTATTCAACAAATTAAGATCCCTCCAGGTAAAAATTGTGGGTTTGTCAAGTATTCTACACGAGAAGAAGCAGAGAGGACGATTGCAGCCATGCAAGGGTTTATAATTGGTGGCAATAGAGTCAGATTGAGTTGGGGTAAAGTGTCAGTGAATAACAAAAAGTATCAACGACAGCAACAGCAGGTTGCACAAGCTGCCCAAATGCAAGTAGCGGCGGCATTGTCCATGGGTATGGATCCAGCTTCAGCCATTGCCGCTGCTGCTGCTGCCGCTGCTGGTGGGTTTCCTCCTCCTGTGATGCCTCAGTCACATCCACATCAGGTTCCACCACATATGCTTGGTCCCGGTCCTGGCCCTGGTCCTGGTCCTCAAATAAACATGCCACCGATTCCGCCTCCGCCGTCTATGGGTATACATGTTGCAGGACATCAATATGCTCCTTCATATGATAGTAACATTCCACCACAATCATCGGAGGAAGGGGAATCTATAGAAACATCAAGCACAAGAGCGGGAGTGGGGACCGGTGAGAGTGAACCTTCCTATACAAGTACTCCCGTAAAGGGAAGTGGCAAGGAAGATGAAGTTGCAAGTCGACGTGGTCCACCTGGTGATAAATCTTTTCTGTATGGATATCATGGGGAACAGCAGCAGAACGAAGATGAGCATTTGATCAACTCAATGAATAAGATAAACTTGAATACTGATGATGGATCATAGGGAGGGAGAGAGAGAGAGAGAGAGACAAGATAAGGGACGTAAAAGGATAAATATAGGTAACAGGGATAGGGTATTGGTAAGATGGAATAAAACTCTACTACTAGGCACAAGGAGGGTATACATTTACAATAAAAAAGTTGCTCATTTCAATAATCTCTACACATTTTCTTTTGAAAAAGAACAAGGTATCAAATTAACCTATACAATCAATATAACCCATCAACGAGAAGTGAAAAAGAAAAGGGAGAATGTATAAAACAGCATCGCTGTCGCAATAGCTTTCTCTCACAATCAAGTTCTTTCACCTCTCAATCTTCTAGCTAATTGGATATCCTTCTTTTGAATCGTAACTCTCTTGGCATGGATAGCACACAAGTTAGTATCTTCAAACAAACCAACCAAATAAGCTTCAACAGCTTCTTGCAAAGCACCGATAGCAGACGATTGGAATCTCAAGTCAGATTTGAAATCCTGAGCAATTTCTCTAACCAATCTTTGGAAAGGCAACTTTCTAATCAACAATTCAGTAGATTTTTGAAATCTTCTAATTTCTCTCAAGGCAACGGTACCTGGCTTGTATCTGTGTGGTTTCTTGACACCACCGGAAACTGGTGCTGATTTTCTAGCTGCTTTGGAAGCCAACTGTTTTCTTGGTGCTTTACCACCAGTGGATTTTCTTGCTGTTTGTTTAGTTCTGGCCATGTTTTACTAAGTTGTGATGTGTTGTGTTGTGTTGTATCAGACCAAAAGAAGAAAAGTAATGGGAAAAAGGGGTGTGAGGGGGTGTGAGGGCAAATTTTTTTTATTATGTTGTTGTGTGCAAACAAAAAGAGACTACAGAGGAAATTGGTTACTATTTACTATAGACAAAAAAACGATATCGGAAAAGTAAAGGAGTGTGTGACGTTGTCTTGCTTATGAAATTCTTGTAGTATTCTTTTTTTTTTTTTTTTTTTCTGTTGTTGTAACAAACAGAACAAGCAACAAGCCAAAGTTTTAAAAATTAAATGTGTGTGTGTGTATGTTGTGTGTGTGTGTGTGTGCGTGTGTGTGTGTGTGTGTGCGAGTCATTCCGACTGAGAATCACATGTGGCAGCACAAGCGATTACCCCCCCACCCTCACACAAAAAAAATAAAAATTGAAAGTTGCGTTATCTCATGTCCTTAAACTTTTTTCTGTAGTGTGTCGAAAAATACATTTGCGACAATATTGGTCATGTGTTTTTTTTTTTTAAAAATACAAGGTCGTGTAAAGTACCTAAGTTCAATCACGTGAATCCTCAAGGAGGCTTCCTCTACAAATAGCTCCATTAATCCCATGACTTTTAAATATGATATAGTATTAACCTATATACTGCTACAACTCTTGCTCCTCTCCCAAAATCAGCTTCTGTACCACAATCTTGTGATTCTAGTCTTCATCATCTTCTTTTGTAATTGGAAAACCCCATACATCAAAGCTTCTGCAGTTGGAGGACATCCAGGTACATATATATCAACGGGAATAACTCTATCGCATCCTCTTACAACTGAGTATGAGTAATGATAGTATCCACCTCCATTAGCACATGAACCCATAGAAATAACCCATTTTGGATCGGGCATTTGATCATAAACTTGTCTCAATGCTGGTGCCATCTTATTGGTTAATGTTCCAGCAACAATCATAATATCTGATTGACGTGGCGAAGCTCTGAAAATAATACCCAATCTATCTTGATCGTATCTTGGTGCTGAAACATGCATCATCTCTACTGCACAACATGCCAACCCAAAAGTGACGGGCCAAAATGATGATTTTCTAGCCCAATTTGCTATAGCATCCAATGAAGTTAATGCATAATCTATTGGACTTGATGCAGTCTTTTCTGACATTAATGGGAAATCAGTTGGTAATTGTTTAGGAGTCAACTCTTTCGAGGATACATTACGTTTGGATATAGTTTGGTATAAAGATGGGAGTTGTCTTATGGATGGAGATGCTGATCTGATCGGCCTTATTTGACCTAACTGTCTAAGCATGGATGTTTTGTTTAATGAGTACATTATTTGTAGTTGGTGTAGACCTTGTGGGTACTGGAATATGTGTAAGGTAATAAGCTAAAAGTGCCGTGGTTTCTGTTTCCAGTAAAGTGCTTGGTTAATGATTTGTAACCTCTATAAGTAAATGGCAATTAAAGAACACCACGGGGGTAATACTGTGTTGGCTAATGATACTGTTTAAAGCAAAAGGGAAAAAGAAAAAAAAAATTCAACTCTCTCTCTCTCTCTCTGTTTTTTGGATTGTGTATTTTGTTTTGTTTGTTAAGCAAAATTCAAAATTTGTTGATTGGACAGAAAAATAAAAACAATAGAGTGTAGCATAGCGTGTCAAAACATTCTATTTTACGACATTGGTTGCAAAAACGGAAAACAACATCGAAGAAATTCTGATTAAAAAACGTGAACTTGTTCGAATCCCCCCTGATGCTTGGGTATTTACAAAACTCGAAAGTTTTACGAATTAGCGGAAATCCAATCAAAGTTGCAACCTGTGAATTCATCACCACAGCAATTGAACAATTGGATTTATCAAGCAAAGAAATTGAAAAAGTTCAACTAACATTCTCAGCGGGCTCAAACACAAATCTCAAAGCCCTTTCTTTGAAAGATAAAAAACTGACTCAGTTTTCAATGGCATCCATCGGTCACGTCTTTAATGGAGTTGAGCACAATAACTTGCGTGAATTGTCTTTAATTGGTAATGATTGCATAAATGAAACCAAAATGGATCAATTTATGGCATTATTGCGCCCATCTGTCAAGTATTTACGATCGACTGAAAGATGGATTAACTTTTATGCATCACACAATCATATGTAAAGCAGAGTGAGTAGTCTGATGGGTTGTTTGTGAAGTGGGTCCCACCTGAATTATTTTCCATGAAGGTTTAACTTTTGGAGTTTGCTGGAAAGGTGGTTGGGCTAATATATTGCTCTCAATACTGAATTCTCTTTTTTTCGTCTATACTCGAATGATACTCTATTGGATCAATTCACTGCGTGGATATCTCTGCAATAACTTTATGCATGGGGTTCATTAGTGGTGTGGCGTTTTTAATGTCGTGAGGAAATTCACGACATTGGCAATCTCGGACAAAAGTTTAATCACACCAAAAGCGGAAACAAAAGAAAACTATGATTTATCCGTGTAATTCAAAGCAACCTGGGGAAGTCAACCACCACATGAGGATGCTCAAACAAAATACGTTCCTCATGTCATGCGAGCAATACTGCTGCATATTTGCCTCGCTTTTCCCCAAATTATTCGTATCAGGAACCATGGCATGGTCTTTGTATGTCATGTTGGTGATTGTGCCCAATTACACTGAATCACAATTCGCATTGTACATACAGTCAAGCATAGCCATACTACTATTTACCCTTTGTATGATTGCGTATTTCAGAACTATACATACAGGTCCTGGGTCTCCCTTGGACTACCCACAGTTGAAAATTGACCATTTTTCGGAAAATCCATTTGATGATAGTCGTGGCTTGAACGGCACCACTGGTCCAAGACCAAATCAAGAACCGCCTGAGTTCATGACTGTGCATACATTGAAACTTGGAGGGAACCAGGGATTCCGGTATTGCGGTAAATGTAATTGTTGGAAACCTGATCGCACTCATCATTGTTCGAAATCGGGGAAGTGTATTTTGAAAATGGATCATTATTGTCCTTGGTTTTCCATATGTATTGGGTACTTCAACTATAAGTTTTTCGTTCAGTTCTTGTATTATACAGCAGCATATTGTTGGATTGCATTCGGAATTACTTTCAAGATCTTGTATGATATTTTCGCTACTGACAAATACCAAGAAGATTACATTTCTATAAACTTGATCCTCCTATGTGTACTATCATTAACATTTGGTATATCATTAGGATTATTCGCTGCTTTTTCCTTATACATGATTAGCAAAAACACCACAACGATTGAATTTCAAGAACAGAGATGGAACTATCGTGGTATTGATCGATACAATTATGAATTTGATGCCAATGGGAAACAAAAGAAATTGTCAAATATATTTGATCTTGGTAAACGGCGAAATTTCAAGGAAGTGTTTGGTGATGGATGGTGGACGTGGTTGTTGCCGGTATCCGTTACTGAAAAAGTTGCCAATGCGGGATTTAGGAATGGCATCAATTTCAAAATCAATGACGAGGTTTATAAGAAATGGTGTCATAATGCTGAGCTACAGAATCAGTTGAATGAGCAATTACTGAGTTTCAAAGATAGAGTAAGAAGGGAGAGAGAAACTTATGTAGAGGTATAGATGTGTTAATGGGAATTCTCTTTCGAAAAAATCTTCGTGAAGTCGGCATTATCGAAGAATTGGTAAACAAAAAAAAAAAAAGTTTCACGCCAGCAATCACCCTAGAGCATAACCCCCATCAACGAACACACACTGCACTAGCTAGCCTCTCCCTGTCCCCGTAATGTACACACAGCTCCCCTTTGACGAGCTTAAAGTGGATCCCAATCAAAAGAAAAGAATAGCGTACTTTTACGATGCCGATATAGGAAACTATGCCTATGGGGCTGGGCATCCAATGAAGCCACATCGTATAAGAATGGCCCACTCACTCATAATGAACTATGGGCTCTACAAGAAGATGGAGATCTATCGTGCTAAACCAGCCACGAAGCAAGAAATGTGCCAGTTCCACACTGACGAGTATATCGATTTCATAAGTCGAGTTTCTCCTGATAATTTGGACATGTTTAATAAAGAAAGCGTCAAATTTAATGTAGGTGACGATTGTCCGGTATTTGATGGGTTGTTTGAGTATTGTGGAATTAGCGGTGGTGGATCAATGGAAGGTGCCGCAAGATTGAATCGAGGCAAGTGTGATATTGCCATCAATTATGCTGGTGGATTGCATCATGCAAAGAAATCAGAAGCTTCAGGGTTTTGTTACTTGAATGATATCGTATTGGGTATAATTGAATTGTTGAGATATCATCCACGAGTGTTGTACATTGATATTGATGTTCACCATGGTGATGGTGTTGAAGAGGCATTTTATACGACTGATCGAGTAATGACATGTTCATTCCACAAGTATGGTGAGTTTTTCCCCGGTACTGGTGAATTGAGAGATATTGGAGTGGGGAAGGGGAAATACCACAGTGTTAATGTTCCTTTAAGAGACGGAATTGATGATGCTACATACAAGTCCATTTTTGAACCAGTGATTTCTAAAATTGTTGAGTGGTATCAACCATCAGCCATTGTTCTACAATGTGGTGGTGACTCTTTGAGTGGTGACAGATTGGGATGTTTCAACCTTTCAATGGAAGGTCATGCCAATTGTATCAATTTTGTTAAATCATTGAATATTCCATTGATGGTGTTGGGTGGTGGTGGATACACCATGAGAAATGTAGCCAGAACATGGGCTTATGAATCGGGGTTATTAAACAATGTGAAGTTGCCAGCAGAGTTGCCATACAATGAATATTATGAATATTATGCGCCAAACTATACATTGGAGGTGCGTCCATCAAACATGTATAATCAAAACTCACCCGAATTTTTAGACAAGATCATGACGAGTATTTTTACCAATTTGGAAAACACCAAACATGCACCATCGGTACAAATGAACAATGTGCCTAATGATCCTGAAGATTTAGGTGATGTTGAGGAAGACAATGCCGAAGCAATTGATACTAAAGGTGGATCTGAAATGAGTCGAGATACACAAATCCAACCAGACAATGAGTTTTATGAAGAGGATGATAAAGATGCTGGGGAAAAGAATATTGAGGAAAATGGCAAAAGCGAGGGGGGCAATAATGGTGAGACTACTGTTGCCGTAGATGAAGATGTCAAAATGGATGAAGATGACAAAGATGACACGCAGAATAACACTATTGAGGATGACAAGACTAAAGATGAAACTGTTGATGTTTCAATGTTGACGGAGGAAGAGTTGAAGGAAATCGAAGCCATGAATGAAGCTGCATTGAAGCAGGTAGAATAGGTGAATTTGTAGTTTAGAAAAGAAAAAGTATACACTGTATTATTAGGACCAATTTAGACGTAGAGCCAAACTTCTAAATCTCCCCCTCCCCTACTCATTGCGATAAAACTTTCACGAAGTCACTCCACAATTTGCGCACAGAAAAAAAAAAAAAAAAGTTGAACAGAGAGAGAAAAAGTTTAGCGCCCCGGAGCGGCGTTTCTTCTTTCAAAAGAACATTGACAAAGAAAGCGGATTTTATTGCAAAAAAAGGAAGGGATTTATCCGGCAAAACACAACAGGCACACATTGCGGGAGACCAATACATTCATGGAAAAAGGCGTTGCATTATTTTAAAGATTTTCAAAATTGCATATAATATCGAATGATTATCAGCCGCTATTTTACTTTGCCAAGGTTATCACCACATAAACTATATAATAGTCTAACATCCACCACAATCAAGTTACATCATCTACCGAGTTTCCCCAATCACAGACTACTTCTTCTACAACAAAGACAATTCATCTCTCATCTGACAACTATGCCACTGGACAAATCTAAACTAATCATCAAGTCATGTCGTGACTTGCCAACAGCGAGATTTCCCGAGTATATAAAATCACCACATAATCGATTATACAATATCGTATGGAGTGAAAATCCCCCTTCAAATGTATTTATAGTGAAGAAACCATGGGAACCCAGTGTTCGTGATGCCACGGTTGAATTGATTAATCGCTTACATGTACAATACCCCTGTGTCAATGTTATTGTTGATGAAAATGTTGCTGATGAGTTGGCTAATGAAACAACTTGTATTGATGATAAATTGGATTCATCAGTGAAACATGTAGTTTATACGGGGACTACCAAGGAGATTATTCCCAAGACTGATTTATTGATTACTCTTGGTGGTGATGGAACTATTTTACGTGGTGTTTCGTTGTTCTCCAATGTTCAAGTTCCTCCTGTTTTATCATTTGCAATGGGTACTTTGGGGTTCCTTTTACCGTTTGATTTCAAAAACTGTATGCAGTGCTTTGCCTTGGTTTACGAAAATAGAGCTCAGGCATTGCATAGAAATCGTTTGGAATGCCATGTGGTTAGAAATGCCGATCCCAAAACGTGTGAAAGAGCTGAAAAAGAGGAAGTAGAAGTTGCTTTAGTGAGGAATAAGAAGAGACTGTATGTTGAAGTTGAAAGTCAAGAAGATGCCCTCCAGGCAGATGACAAAGTGGTGACTGTGGAAAAACAAGAAATGATTCATGCCATGAATGATATCACAATACACCGTGGAAGCTCTCCCAACTTGACATCATTGGATATTTACATTGATAATGAGTTCTTTACCACCACGTATGCTGACGGGTTAATCTTCTCTACACCAACAGGATCAACTGCATATTCATTATCAGCTGGAGGTTCGATAACTCATCCAGCAGTGGCATGTATTTTACTAACACCCATTTGTCCTCGATCACTTTCATTTCGTCCATTGATTTTACCTTGTACTTCAGATATCATGGTGCGATTATCAAAAAATAATCGTAGTTCATTCATTGAGCTAACCGTTGATGGAATAAGTCAAAAAGATTTACATCCAGGTGATGAATTGCACATTACTTCAGAAACTGTTGTTGTTGCCAATGATAAGATAAAGAAGCAGAAACGGAATAATGGAGAATCAGTGTCGGGTAGTAATGGTGATGGAATAGAGTATAATGATAAGAATGGAATATGGTGTGTAGCTACTAATCAAAATCAGTGGTCAAAAGATTTAAACAGTTTGTTGGGATTCAACAGTTCATTTAGAGGACAAAAGAGCAAGAAACTGCATCTATAGGTGAAGCTTTATGATAATGTATATTTATATTGGAGTTGCGGTGATCGATAATGTAAAGGTGTATGTGAGAGTGTCGTGCGAGGTTTGTTTGAAATATCAGCCGCACAACCGCAGAAGCAATATCACCGGTTTGTACAAAAACCAATTCTTGGAAGTGGATATGCTAGAAGTAGCACCACCCCCCACTACAGTAGCTTGCTTTACTTCCAATAGGTTCAACTGCAAAACTATTGTTTTGAATTAAATGTGGGGGTTGGGTAGCTATAAGTGCATACATATATAACATAGTCTGCAAATCTAAATTTAAACGACACACAGAAATGTAACAAGGGGTGTAACATTTTACACCCCCTAGTAAATGGAATGGAAAAAAATAAAAATGGAAAATTTTTCTTTGTGTCCCATTCACTGCTTTCAATTCCATTTCTTTTGGTGAAGAGAAAAATAGGGGGTGTTATATTTTTAGAACAGGTGATGAGACAGCAGTGAATAGGATTGATGCGTATTGTTGGTACAAATTTAGTGCTCCTGTAACTTGGAAAAGATTAGTCCACTTACCACTCTTGTTTTCTATTCAACTCGTAAAAATGGTATTGATGGGGGTGCATATTGGGGGTGTAAGAAAATTGGTAGTGTATAACGAGTCAACGTGAATCTTCCATAACAGAAAAACAAAAACAAAGGGAAGAAATAAACAACACATAATGTCTTTCAACCCGCATTTCACAGAAAGTGGGAAAAAAAAAAAAAAAAAGAAAAAAAAACGGCTCCTAGGCTGTATTACATAATCTACTCGTAAGTTAATGTGTCAATTATTACGTAAGTGTTCATGTGACTTTTGGAAAATTGCACACACTCAACAAATACACCACCACCACCTTTGTTGAGAACGAAGGCTATGATGGGAGGTGATTTCTTGCTTCAGGTGAAAGTGGTATTCGTAGATCTTTAGTCAATAGAGGAGAGCCAATGGCAAATAAGATGACAAAAACTAAACAAGATTATAAAAATTACGAGATAATCATTGATCCGACTGGTAATCTCACAACAACGTTTACTGCATATGTAATCTTCCGCTCAAAGCTGGACGTGTATGTACCCCTTGAGCTATTTCATCTCTTCTCAGTGCTCGAATAAGCTGTTTGGTAATCTGGTTGGATGTAACTGGCCACTGGGGTTTGAAGCAAATGTCGTAAATAATGTCAAGTGATCTAATTCTTTTATTTTTTGTGACACTGTATGTTATGTTTGTGTCAATTTCCAAAGTAGTTACTTTTTATTTTTTATTTAAAACACTAAAAGAAAGCTAAAACAAACATACAACAACAACAACAACAACAACAACAACAAGAACGAGAACGAGAGACTTCTAAGAAGAAGAAAAGGAACGAAAAAAAAAAAAAAAAAAAAAAAAAAAAAGAAGAAAAAACTCAAACCAAAGACAGTCCCAAAAGAAAGAAAGAAAGAAAAAAAAAAACAGGAAGACAACCAAAAATTGAGCCCCAAAGGCATTCTTTTTGCAACAACCAATCTTACTTGACTACATCTCCTCCATACATATAAACACAGAGAGACAGTGGTATACATTTGATTAGTAAACGCATCCTGACCGATTAGATTCCACTTGCAATGTATAATCCAGCACACTCAATTGTTGTTGGGAATAAACAGCCCCCACCACCAACTTTGAATGGAGGTGTTCATCCACAATCCGGTTCGGGTGCACCACCACCACAGCAACAGCAACAGCAACAACAGCAACAGCAACAACACCAGTATCAGCAACAACAACCACCTCATGCAACAGGTCCGGGAATGATTGTAGCTGCGGCTCAAGCTACTGCCAACCAACAAGCAGCTGCTCAAGCTCAGGCTCAAGCCCAGGCACAGGCCCAAGCTCAAGCCCAGGCCCAAGCTCAAGCTCAAGCTCAAGCCCAAGCTCAAGCCCAGGCTCAACAAGCCCAACAAGCCCAACAAGCCCAACAAGCCCAACAACCTGGTCAAGGCAACCCCACCTCAAATGCACTTAGTGAGACAACTGCATCTACCTGGTTAGCAATTGGTTCTTTAGCTGAAAGTTTGGGAGATTTCGATCGTGCAATGTCAGCATATGACTCTGCATTGAGGCATTCCCCTAATAACCCGGAAATCTTGACCAAACTAGCCAATGTTTACCGTTCAAAAGATGTGTTTTTCAAGGCTGCAGAATTGTATGAACAAGCACTTAATTTCAATCCCGAAAATGGTGAAACTTGGGGGTTATTGGGCCATTGTTATTTAATGTTGGATGATTTACAAAGAGCATATGCTGCTTATCAGCGTGCATTGTATTATTTGGAAAATCCCAATGTACCGAAATTATGGCATGGTATTGGTATTCTTTATGATCGTTATGGGTCATTGGAGTATGCTGAAGAAGCATTTGTTCGTGTATTGGAATTGGATCCTAATTTTGAAAAAGCCACTGAAATTTATTTTCGATTGGGGATTATTTATAAACACCAGGGGAAATTGCAACCAGCATTGGAGTGTTTCCAGTACATTTTGAACAATCCGCCTCCGCCATTGACTCAACCTAATGTTTGGTTTCAAATTGGATCAGTTTTGGAACAACAAAAGGATTGGAATGGAGCTAAAGAAGCTTATGAAACAGTATTGCAAGTTAATCCTCAACACGCCAAGGTCTTGCAACAATTGGGTTGTCTTTACTCTCAAGCTGAACTGAATCCGCCAACACCAGGTCAAAGTAATGGATCCTCTCACCGACATGAACCATTTCAACAGGACTTGAATATTGCTTTGAAATATTTGACTCAATCGTTGGAAATTGATCCGACTGATGCTCATTCATGGTATTACTTGGGCAGGGTCCACATGATTAGAGGTGATTTCAATGCTGCTTATGAAGCTTTCCAACAAGCTGTCAATCGTGACTCCAGAAACCCAACTTTTTGGTGTTCTATTGGGGTCTTGTATTACCAAATCAGTCAATATCGTGATGCTTTGGATGCTTATACTAGAGCCATTAGATTGAATCCATACATTAGTGAAGTTTGGTACGATTTGGGAACATTGTATGAAACTTGTAATAATCAAATTAGTGATGCATTAGATGCTTATAGACAAGCAGAAAGATTAGATCCAGGGAATCCTCATATAAAGGCAAGATTAGATCAATTGATCAAGTATCAACAAGAGGGTAATACTCATGCTCCACAACCACCTCCATCTATTCAACAGCCAAGATTACCCCAGGGAATGGTTTTGGAGAGTAACCAGCAACCAGGTCAACAAGGACTGCCACCGCAACCAGGTCAACAAGGACTGCCTCCGCAGCCAGGCCAACAATTGCAAAGTGGTCCGGCGCCAGGTCAACCTTTCGGGCAACAGCAGCAGCAACAACAACAACAACAACAACAATATCAACAGCAACAACAGCAACAGCACCAACAGCACCAACAGCACCAGCAGCACCAACAACAACCGCTGCACCAACATCCACAGCAACAACCAGCACAACAGCTGCAGCATCAATATTCCCAACAAGCTCCACCTCCCCCAAACAATGAAGGTCCAGCACCTCAGCAATTGACAGCAGCAGCTAGTCAACATGGATCACAATTGCCAGCACCACCACCACATCAACAAATTCCCCAGTACCCACAAGGACAACCAGGCACTGCAGCAGGTCTTGCTCAGTACCAAAGTTCAAATCTCAATCAACAACCACAGCAGCATCACCAGCAAATTCCTATACCCCAACAGGCTCCACCTCCATCGCAATTCAACAGCCAAACTTCTCATCAACCTCAACCTCCTATCCAAGTGAATCAAAGTGAGCCATTGCAGGCTAGTCCAGCATTACCCACTTTAAACAATTCTAATCCATCCATTGAAACAAAACCACAATTGGATTCGAAACAAAAGGAGGCAAAGAGAACGCCAAAGCCTAATGATGCTGTGTTGACGTCTGAAAGTTCAACGAAACAATCAGAGCGTGCTAGCTCTCCTCATGTTGCAAAAGTTGAACAACCAGCACAACTGGAAACGCCAGAAACCACTCCGCATGCTGAGGAACTGGCAACCAATTTGAAGCAAGAGCAAGCAGCCACTGAGGCGAAAAGTGTATCTGCTCAACAAGAGCAACAGCAAAAACAACCAACACTGGAAGTTGCTGAAAGCAAGCCAGAGTCGCCATCTGTGCCAACAGAACAGGCCGAAGAACCACCAGTAGCAACAACGGCGGCACCGGCAGCAGCACCAGCAGCAGCCCCGGCAGAATCAGCACCTGAAAATAGCAAAACTGCATCTCCAGCCCCACAAAACAATGGGAAACACGATTTGGATGAAAAGGATGATTCGGAAAAGATTTTGAAAAAGAAGGATACCGAAGGACAAAAAGCAACTACTGCTTCCGAACCTGAGCATCAAAATGAATCTTCGACGAAGCCCATCCAGGAAGAAGTTGCAGTCTCTTTGAAACCTAGCGTTGAGACTTCTGAAGCTGCGTCAGTTCAGCAACCAAATCCAGGAACTCCTTCTTCGGCTGAAGTCCCACCAGTGCCAGCTGAAGAGTCTTCAGTTCCTCGTTTTTCAAGTAATGTGACTGGCAACAATGACGCAGAGGAGCAAGAAAATGGAGCTAACCCCAATGATCCCGATGAAGTCGTTTCTGGGGCTATACCTGCTGGTAATAAGGACAACGGTGACCGCGGTAGTGATGGCAAACCAGTTGAGCAGGATCATCATCATACAGGTGAGACTTCTGCTAGAGAAGAGAAACATGAAGAAGAACGCAAGAGGTCTGAAGTTAATGATGATGTAGAAAAGAAGGCTGAAGGTGGTGAAGAGAAGAAGGAAGGTTCGCCAGCTGGCGCTGGTGCTGATGCTCCGGCTACCGAAGCTACCAAGAAGGATGATGTTGAAGTGAAGGAGAGTAAACCAGATGATGAGAAGAACGAAAATGAGGAACCTGATGCGAAGAAGGAGGAAGATCCTGAGCCTCCAATGAGACAGGTTGAAGAGGATGAGGATTATGATGATGAATAAAGGAAGACTTTGTCTCAAGTAAGACATTTGCAATTGAACTCTACTCTGTTTTGTTTGTTATTCTTTTTTTACAGTCATTTACAATTTGTACAATTATAAGACATGTATTACTTACTATACAGTACATCTGTTGAATTTAGTTTGCGCTTACTCTGGGAAATTACCGGGTAGAGCAACAAGATCATTTAGTAAGACATCTCTCACTTCTCCCAATGTGCCATCATCAACATCGGCACCATCGCCAACCCCATTGTCATTGTCACCATCACCATCAGATCCGTTGCTGCCTTCATGCACAATACTTGACACCAAGCCCTTGAATAAATTGCGAGAACGGGAATCAACCGATCTAATACGTGACATTTGTTGCGCTTTTTCCCTCGCCATGTAAAGCAGAGGTATCTCCTTACAAATGGCAACAATCACCAACCCGACAATGTTTGCCACGAGGAGTTTTTTATCAATGTGTAGTTTATTATAAGCGTCCAATTGTTTGCTCAATAACGGGGCTAGAAGTAGACCCACTTTTGATGCAAGATACGGCCAAAAGATTGTTGTTAGTACTTTGATCACGGCTCCATTGGCAGCTAACGGAGAAGAGTAGTCATATCGAAGACATGCCCAAGTGAATTTCACATTTGATATCAACTTCAACTTGATATACTTGGGCCATGACTTACGTAAAGCATGCAAATACAACATTTGTTTGTGGGCAAATTTGATCCAGGATGATATCAAGGGAATGTTTGATGATGAGTCTGCTTCAACACGTTTATTGATATTTTGGTACAATTTCTTATGCTTGGTGATTAATTCATTCAATTGATTATTCAAGCCCTCTAATTCATCGATTTCCGCTTCACTTAGACTATTTGCAACTGCTCTTGGTCTTGACTCCATAGTTAAATTGAAATAGGCACGATTGAATGAAAGCCGATAAAGAAGATCATAAGTCCAACGCAATGGAACCAACATTGATATGATATTGTTGGTGGAAAGAAAATCAATGTTTTTCAATGGATTCATATTAAAATTGAACCCGTGTTGAAGTCCATTGATGAAGTCAGACTTGACGTTTCTGTATATAGCACGTACTAAAGCATGGTCACCAATGGAGGATATATATGCACTAATCATAAACTCAGTGACTAATGCACTAGGAAACGCATCATCACGACGACCAAAAATCAACCTGAAAATAGACGATGATCTTGCTCGATACATGACAATTGGTAAAACAGGAATACGGGAAAATTTCAAGGGATCAATCAATCCTTGAACTAAGGCTTGCTCTAAATTGTCAACTGCATATGTTGATGAGTTACCAAATAGTATTTTCGACAACGAAGAGTACGTGCCTTGTGATTGGAGCAATGATTTTCGTGTCAATAAGCGAATCAACAATGGTGCGGGAATAATTTTATCCATCATTTTCAATCCCACACTAGTTAATCCAATGTAACCCATTGATACCACTCCCGTGAGTGCCGAAGTTATCCCAAGGAAAACCGTACCGTATCGAACCACTTTCGTTACTGCGGATTTCAAGGTTGAATGAATTGTGAATAGTAATGACCTCTTCATGGAAAACATGATCCATTTTTTACACTGCGGACATGGGGCGAGTATGTAGACCATGTGTTCATTGTCGCGAAAAACAGCTTTATCGTCATGACTATCATGACTACCATGTGAAGTCCTACGCGCCACCACTTGATCATGAGCTAAATCATGTTCATCATCAGCAAACGAACCATTCTGAGAGTCTTCATCAGTATCACCATCCTCATTTGCGGCAAAGTTGGTAATATTGTAAAACCAACTTTCAAGGGCCAGTGTTGTTAAATCAAGTCTTACTGTAGTATTTGTGTTTGGTGCTTGTCCTAACCCAAAGTCACTAGCGTGTTCTCGATCCATCCTTCTCAAAAAAGAAGTAGATGTAGCTCTTAAGTGAATAATCCGCAATTTATCAGGAGGAATGGTATCAAGCCAATCCAACAAGCATCTTCGATGGCAAACTAATGAGCATGTGGAGCATGGTTTTAACATATCTTGTGCATCTTGAACTGTGCCGAATGAAGGAATATCCAATGAAGTGCCTAAGCAAAAACAGCATGTGTCGGATTCATCTGTAGGGGTTGTGGGATCTATATTCGTCATGACGTGGTTGCACTATTAAAAGCGTTGATGAAATCTGGGGGTGGAGTGAGATATTTTGGAAGTGAGCATGAAATTTTTTGAATGTTGCCCACGACAAGTTGGGGATTCACCAGTGAGAGGAGAACTTCAGTACTACAACAGTCAGAGAAGATAACACCAATTAGTTTGAGCGTTTAGCTGACCGCCTGTTCTATTCAATTACGTAGCTCTTCCTTCACAATTGGAAGCTTCTGGCCAACTCTATACCTTTAGCAAAATGATACAACCTAGCATCAACAGAACATCCTTCCTTTTGACAAACCTTTTCCATTTCCTCCAACAAATTATCCAATGGCAAAGTAAACGTTTCTATAAACTCATTTTCCTCTAATTGTGGTACTGGATTTTGGTTTTTGGGGTCCTTCAAATCAATATCAACATGAGCCAACACCATATTTGCATTGGTCAACCCGGGATCGCTAAACATAATCAGCGATTGTTTACGGAATGTGCCGTGGTAGCCAGTCTCTTCAAGAAGCTCTCTAACAGCTGTCGTTTCTATTGATTCTTTAGGATCCACCAAACCAGCAGGCATTTCAATCAATACTTTTTCACATGGCGGACGGAATTGTTTCACCAATACCAACTCTTTAGCTTTGTTTTCATGGTGTAATACTGAGACTATGGAAACTGCATCAACATTTGTCGTTTCAGATCTCGTAGTCCTTACTGCCATTTCCCACTGCTTGGGTTTCCCATTGGGATCGTTGTAATCTATCCTTCTTGTCTGGATCCATTTACCTTGTTGCAATGGTTCAACTGCAGTTACCTTAGACTTATATGGGGAAGCTTTTGTTGACATTGCTCGTGTAAGTACTCTTTTAATCATAAAGGGGTGAGTGTGAGTTGAGGATTGCTTTTTGAAAAATTGCAAAAAGAAAAAATAGCACAGACAAAAAACCGCCGTAGTAAGACCGACGTCATCACCAGTATCACTGACAACACAGGTCGACCTCCTCTGCGACAAGCCATAGAGTCAGCTTAATCATACGTTAGTATACAACACAATAGAACATGACCCAGCAAGATGAACTAAATCAAATAAAATCAAAAATCCAACAACACTTGGTGACATCGGGGAACTATGATCTCATCAACAAACAACTAAAACTACAATTGTATGAAAGTGGATGGTACGACAAAGTGGCGCAAATTGCTAATGACAGATTAAATGAAGGTGGGGACAAGAAGAAACTAGAAACAAAAAACTTGAGTGATTTGTATGCATATGTTAGGCCGAAAGCTGAAGAATCAGTACCGCTGGAAGTAAAGGAAAATATTAAGAAAAAGATTGAAGAGTACTTAGATGGGATAATACAGTAGCCTGAGCATTCATGGATTGGAGAAGGAAAGACACGGTTGGTATTTAAGAGTTGGTATTTAAAAGTTGCATTTATTGCTAGTTAAATCAATGAATACGAAATAAACAACGGGTTTAAAAATACAAAATTCTATTAATAGCCATTCACGTATATATACACCACCCCTAATCACTTTTTGGCTTTTTCTTTTGTTGAAACTTGGTAAAAGCTTCAAACCCGATTCCACCAAACACCAATACGACGCCAATCCATTGTTTGATATTCAAATGATGACCAAATAAAACCACACTTAACATCATACTTAACATCTTTCTCGTGACTGTTGCAGTTATTAACACAATTGAGTCAAAATGTTCCAAGATGATGAATATAAACACTTGTCCAATAGCACCACAGCCGGCAAATATAACAATATCATACAACAATTGAGGGTATCGTTGAATGAATTGATAAGCTTCGCTAATCTCTGATTTTTGAAATAGGACAAGGTATGCCGTGGTTAACACAAATATAAACAAGTTCAAAACACACATCAAGTTGGCACCAGTAAACTTCCTCTTTAGCAGAATCTTGAACAATTGATCTTGCGTAGAATTTGTCAATCCGTCTAGCAACATGCTTCCAATCAAGTAAGCTAGTCCTAATGCAGTATTTCCATCATTAACTTTTCTGCTCTCTTTTGAATGAGCCAAAGTGAAAATAGTCACCCCCAATGTTACCAACAGTGCAACAATATATTTAAACATTGGGAACCTGGTCTTGTATAATATGAAATGTACAAGCATCACCGGAATCAATTTACACGATTTTGCCAACAAGTAAGCTAAGTAATCCAAATGAGCCAATGATTTGTATCCTATTGGTGAAGCTACGCTTGAACAAATGGATATTAGCACTAACGACTTGAAAACCTGCCATCCTTGCTTCCCATTCTGAGTAAACACATCAAATGGAGACGACTTGGATGTCACCGCAGTGTAGAACAATCCTACTATCGATGCAAGAAAAGCTTGCACAATGTTTATAATTAGTGGTGCTCGAAAGTATTCGTTATCACCGTATGGTGTTGTGTTAATTCGTTCTTGTAAGACGGACCATGTGAGGAATGTGCTATATAGACCCAAGACACATATCGCTAACGATAATGCCAGTCCTTCTTTCTTCATAGGTGTCGTGGTGAGAACAAATTAATCTCGTCTTTGAGACTTCATTTTTTTTTTCAGTTACAAATTTGTCTGCTTTATGCCAACTCATCAAAATCGCTTGTGCTTCATTACGTATTAAACGGTGATTTACATCTACTTACGTCCACCAAAGATACCAAAAAGCCCACGCTTTTTAGTTTCCTCTGTGCTGGTTTCAATTGCAGGAGTTGTTGCCTGAACAGGTTGTGCAGGTTCAATCGCAGGTGTAATATAGTTGAATGCAATATCAAACAAAACTGGTTTACACATGACTGGTTCAATCTTATCAAGGTTAATCACATTCAAACCAATAGGAAATTTTTTCATATCCTCGATGGTGTATTTCGAACAAGCTGCTCGTTTTCCTTGTTCGAATTGGGCACTAACTTGAGCTTGTAATACCTTCTTTTCCAAATGCACTTTGAAAAATGCAACTTCTGTATTCGTGCTCACATTGAATGGAAAACCGACTTTGTAATAGTCATGAGAAACTTGCAATTGCTGATTGACATAGTTGTAAATTTTCAAACTTTCGGCAAATCTATTATTAAATTGATAAGACTCGGCAATGACAACGTTTTTTTGAGCTTCGTAAAATTTCCCCAAGTTTTCTAGCGAATAATGCAAATCCTCGTCGTTGTAAACACCAGGAAGCTCTTTCAACTCCTCAACGAGTTTAATTATACCCAAATAAATCCTGATTATATCCTTGTTATCTTCGACATTCTTGTGGGCGGCCAATTGACCCACCAACAACAAATCCCTTTTGAGTTTCGTGAATAACAAATTGTAGTTTATATAGGTTGATAAGATTGCCCTATCTTGAACTTTTTCCATGTCATCGTCATCTTGATTTTTCTGAGTATCCTCTTTATGCAATTCCAAAATGTTGATCCAAGATGCAATCACATGGTCAAATTGATTTGCATCATTGTATTTTTCCCATTCTTTATCACTTGTCAACTCCTGAATTTTGTAAGCGAGCTCATCGTTGTAAATTGTTGCAACATGACCCCTCCAATCCACCTCTTTCTGCAACTTTACCGATGATGAGATATCTTTGGTAAACAGTGGGTCAATCAACTTAAGAACTGGTGATATTTCTGGAAAACAATTTTCATGGCAATATCTTCTTGATAACGTTTTCAAATCGGTAGATGGCACGTCATCCAATTGCGAAGCAGCCAAGTTCAATGAAGGATCAACCGTGTTTTCAAGTAATTCATTACACAATGTTTTGTTGAAAGATTCCTTGTTGCTATCTTGTGCGTTCAAGTAATCTAAACTGCACTTGGCTATCGAAATTGCATTCAATGCTTTGAACCATTGTTTTCTCGTTATTGATAATTGACCAGCAACCAATGCAGCATAGATGTAAACTTCAATGCGAATCTTATCATTGACCTCGCCTGCCGTCAATTTTATCAAGTTGTCGACGTGAAATAAGGCTCTCTTCATCTTGGTTTTCAATAAAGTAGTGTATGATGACGATTTTTCACTATTGATATCCAATTTTGCTTTAATCTCACTGGCATACAACATGTCCCTTTCAGCTAAAAGTAGTTCAATCAACCCATAATCCTTATTTTCATCATACTGTTGAGGTGTGATTTTCGATGTTTGCTCCTTTGCGCCGTAATTTTTGGTATCTTTGGTTACCAAATTTAAATCACGACGTAGCTTGAGGATCCTCTTGTTGACTCTAGTTCTTTGTCTCTTGAAATCGTCGGCAGTAACCAAGTACGCACTCAAACGTGCCCCCAAAGTGGTATTAAGTGCCGATTCCATCTTTGCAGTTGAATAATCCGAATCCGTTGAGTAGTCGAAGTTGAGAATTTTTTTTCCCGTTCAATTTCAATTTCACGACGTTCACACGACACTTTCAAAGTATGTAACAAAGAAGAGTACTGAAAATGCCTTACTAGAGATGCAAGGCCTTTATCGAACAAGGGAAGCTACGGGATTCTAGATACGATGTTTTCTTGTGGTATGATCCTCTTTCTTTGATATGGCGTATAGTCAAAAACTATTCCAAGAACCTTCACACTAAGCTTCGTGGCGATTTGCTGATTTAATGACTTCTACTGAATACCAAGTTTTGCAAACTAGCGACAAATTCTTGTTGAATTGATTGCCTTCTTTCTATTTCATCCACATAATTGTTGGGACCCTCGTAAAGTCTAAGTTGCTGGTTCAATATTTCACTCTCATAGTTGAACAATACTTGTGTCATTAATTGATTACATCCTCGACTGACTCTAAGCAAACTGAAAATGCTCTCCTTTTTTATCGCACGACCATTCCGCTTTTAGATTTCGTTTAACACTTGGTCCTTTTCCGTGCCCTTCTCGTTTCGATCTGCAGCTCATATTGATAGTCGGATAGTGTTGATCTGGCTACCCCCTATATCAACGACCTGCTTTTTCTGAGCTATCACTAGAATGTGTTGTGTAATTTTTTTGCGCTTTCGCTTCCTGGTCAGTTGCTTTATCAAATGATAACTCTAATCGGCATCTCCTTTTTGTCATGGTGGTAGCTGTACGAGGAAGGTTGTTTCACTAATTGTATGATGTCATTTTGAATGCGTCATTCTATGCAGGTGGGGGGGACCACCAATCCCCCATTCTCTGTTGTTTTTTTCGGGGGCTCGGAGTACCCACTTTAGCAATTCCGGCCCAACGTGTGGCGTCAAAAATCTCATTTCTTTTTTTGCTGTCAGATTTTGACACAAATCAGTGGCACCAGACGCCATTCAGCAACAATATAAATAGTCGCTGATTTCGCCCCCATTGCCAACATTTTCTTCATGCTACCACTCATTACTTTTCCTCAACTCAACAAATATACAAACAATCTTAAATCATGTCAGCTCAATTGAAAGTAAACACTACTGAATTCACTTTAAACACAGGTGCCAAGATCCCAGCTGTTGGTTTGGGAACATGGCGTGCTAGCGAAAAAGACGCTGCTTACAACTCTGTCTTGACAGCATTGAAGAATGGTTATAGACATATTGATACTGCTGCCATTTATGGAAACGAAGAAGAAGTAGGTAGAGGGATTGCTGCTGCTGGAATTCCTAGAAACGAGTTGTTTGTCACTACAAAATTATGGAACAAGAAGCACAAAGACGTCGAGTCTGCTTTGGATGAATCATTGAAAAAGTTGGGCCTTGACTATGTTGATTTGTACTTGATCCACTGGCCTGTTTCCACTGATCCAGAAACTGATAAACCATACTCGGACCACGACTTCGTTGACACCTGGAAAACTTTACAAAAAATATACAAGGAAGGTAAGAAAGTCAAGGCAATTGGTGTTTCCAACTTTACTGTTAAGAAATTAGAAAAGCTTTTAAATGCTGATGGTGTTGATGTTGTCCCAGCCGCTAACCAAGTTGAAGCACATCCCTTGTTGACTCAACCTGAATTGTACGACTACTTGAAATCAAAAAACATTATTTTGGAAGCTTATTCACCATTGGGTTCGAGCGAGTCGCCATTGTTCAAAAACAAGACCATCACTGATATTGCTGAAAAGAATGGTGTTGAACCAGCACAAGTTTTAGTTTCTTGGGCTGTTCAAAGAGACACTGTCGTATTACCAAAGTCAGTTACTGATTCAAGAATCATTTCCAACATCAAGACATTTACTTTGAGTAAGGAAGATTTTGAAACTTTGAACAAGCTTTCCGAAAAAGATGGTGTTGTTAGAACGTGTAATCCAGGCTTCAACAACTTCAATGACTAGAGCGTTGATGATGTATAGATGATAGAATTATACACGTATTGTTATGTAATTTCGTGCTGCTTGGTGTCCCTCTGGCTGTCTCAGCTTTTAGCGCTAAAGCCTAGTGGTAATTGTTTTAATCCCGACTCAAAGTACTCCTGTGTGATCTAAATCTTGTGACCAATTTTGTGCACCAACAAAATACCAAAAAAAAAAATTTTAAACACAGTTCGTATTGAGATCTAAACGACAGAGAAGAGAGATTAGGCACATCCGAAACGATCGTTGGTTTCAACCCAATTCCACCCTCCAAATTTATAGCCATTCACATAACGAGATGCTCATAATATGATTCCCCTGGATCAATCGTTTATCAATTTGTTTTACGTGGAAGCAATTTTATCCCTTGTGTTCATAGCCTCAGTCATACTAATTTGTCTTAATCTAAGATCTCCCTCCATCAATCGTAACAGCCATATCAGTCCCGAGAAGGAAAAACTCAATTCAATTGAACTACGAAGCCTTCAATCATCAGATATACTAAATGTGATAACGAACCCCAGTTGTCCAATTGTTGTTTCATTTGAATTAAACCATACTGTTACTGCGTGGTCGCCGAGCTCTAATGAAAAGCACATCCTCGCAACAGATATATGGCCGGTAAACCACATTGCCATCAGTGATGATGGAGTGTATATTATCTTAATCTGTTTCAATAAGCATTCAATTTATTGCTACAAGAACTTTCAATTGAAATGGATACAACAGCATCCTAGTATAAATCGAAGTACAAAAGTATTGGAGTCCTTTTTCAGGCATAAAACAGTTCCCGGGTTCTTGGCGAGGAAATTACTTAGGGCCAAGCGTGGGAGCTCAAGCACGCTAGCGACTGAATCGCATAGCGCTATAATTCGTTGTCCAGATTCCCCTATACTAACAACCACCCAAACATCGCCATTTGCTGCACCACTTTCGCCGTCATCGCGTACAAATCCAGCTTCAAAGACTAAATTAGAAAATATACCAGAAGACTTTGTGTTGGTGCTCAATAATGGTACGGTGTTGGTCATCTCTGGTGATGAGGGTTCTGTGGATGAACAAGTTTTTGAACCGTTTACCGCTGCTGCTAAAGTTAAAACACCCAGAGTTAATGACAAGATTGTTTGTCAAAAAACCACTGGAGAATTCATTGTTGGAATTGTGGTCAACAACAACTTTGTGTTTCGAGAGTTTCCTGTTAAAGTGTTTACTAATGGGAGCTACATGGTGACAACAATGAAGCAATCACATAAGCTCAACCCACCTGTGATGATCCCGATTGAGTTTATTGGTATGATTGTGTCTGTTTGTGACTTTACCGCAAGCTTAATCGATGTTCAAACTGGCATTGTGTTGAAAACGTTCAACATTGGCCATTTCAAACCAGGTACGTTCAAAGTTGCACATTCACAACCAACACATTGTAAATTTTGCGGTTGTGTATCAGTTACTTCATTATCATTGGTGTACGAGGATGACTCTGGCATTTTAATTGCCCACACATACAAGATTGACCTGCAAAGATCGAAGAACAGTATATGCCTTCGTGCTGAAAGAGATCCGAGAGAGATTCGATGTCTTGGTTTTAGCGCTGTTTGTGAAAGTCAATATTGGTATGAAGATATAAAGTGTTGGCAAGTTAGTGATGTGAATATGGTTATCGGATTCGAAAAGATCAAATGTCAAGATAAAGCTTCGTCGACAAAGCCGAATGCATCATCTGCAGTATTTGAGAATCAAGGGCTCACTTCACTTCGTCAACGAAACACGAAATCAAATGCCGCCGCAAGAGAATCATACGAAGGATTCATCATTTCCCTTAGTGACGGGAAAAAGACAGCGTACCCACTACACCTACAATCAAATGTCCACATAGTCTCAACCGCCAAATACGGTTTCAAATCAATCCTCGTCAATTTTGGCAACTGTTTCAAAATATTCTACCAAGGAAATAACAAGTTAATTGAAAATGATTTATACTACAGCAACAACAATACAAATAGTCTATCATTCATTAACAAGAGACGAAATATGAAGTAAATAATGTAATAGCATGATTTTTTTCAATAGCCACAGTGTAAGGGAAAAGTTTTACTCTAAAAGGAAGCAGTAGATCATTCGTAAGATACTACATGATTTCAAGAAATCACTTTACAGCATGGCATCCACTTCAAAACCATCTTTCCACATGTACTAAAAACGAATCGTGGTAGACATTTCTTGTTTCAACTCTTCGTCTTTCAATATAAACCGATTCACAAAATTTACTAACGTCTACAACTTAGGTTTTAATTTTTCATAAAGCCTCTTGCCGCTCAACTAGACGGCTGCGCCTACCATCGAATGGCTTTTCCCACATTGAGAGCTCGCGATTTTATCAGAAACTGTATAAAGTTGTTAAGTTTTACCCATGATATAGAGTTGTTGAGTTTTACCCGTAATATAGATTTGCTTAGGTCCATCTCTTTGATAGCATCACCGGGGTCCTCTGGCTTCCTTTCAATTTTGAGGAGCTTCTGAAGCCATTGAAGGGCAAATAATATATCAGCATGAGTAGTAGGCATAAGATATTGGCACAAAGGACAATCAGAGGCGTTAACACTGTATGAAATATCATTAAATGACTTGTAACAACGAAGCCAGTATTCATGCCACTTCCACAGATTATTAAGGTGACGACTCAAGCTTCTTTGACTCACATTTTCTGTACTCCTCATGAGTTGTTTGAACAACTTCTGTGCCTCCTGGAAGTCCGCTGCACTCTGAACTTTCAGCAACTCCTTGACAATAAACTCAATATTATGCACGGTGTTCAGATTGTCGACCAATTTGTTGCATTCGTGGTAGTAGTTTGTATTATTGAACTGTAATCGATAGCAAACTCAACTTTCATGAATACCAATACTTTATTCAATGCTGTGTCAAAGTTGATGATATATAACAGATTAATGTGATCGCTTATGTATCCACGCAATGTTTCACAAGTTAATCCTGTATTTAACTCGTTGAACCATCATGATATTATCAGCTATAAGATAGGCATGAAGTTTCCTCCCTGATGTATATCTATGCCTCCCTTTTTTTCGATTTGAATCATGCCATTGCGTCCCGATTATAATGATTGGTATAACTTTTGGTTTCTACAGTGATTTCTGTAATAACAATGGTAGAAAATTAGATCAGGAGTCATTTCTATACCAATTAAAAATATCCCCTTTCTTGGGGTACTTCCAAACTCCAAATGAAATTTGATTTTGAAGCTGATTGTATTATTTGGTTGAATTATATTCATCCAGGAATACGCCCCTTACTCAATTTTTCAATGAGAATTAAAATACAATGTGTCTTCATAATGGTTACCAAGTACTACAATAGGAAGTCAACATATCATTTCGTGGTTGAGTGAGCTCACTTGTGACGTTTTTCAAATGACGTAACGTACTAAGTGTTATTGAATCACCAATGAGAATGCTACATTTTTGCAACAAATTGGGTGCAAAATAGTGAATTTTACATTTCGATAGTCTCACAATCATATATTTCGTGTTCTACGGGTACTTAGGAACTAATGGTAATAGCCACTAGAATATCCTCTGGAGGCTCTAGACCCTTGAACTGGGTGTTATACAAGCAATAAATGTTTGTGTAATTACCAAAAACGTGATTATTAAAGTCTTCTCTGCTTTGGCAGTAGCAAGTTTTCTTTGTGAAATTCTCCTGGTAGCTTAGTTGGTTTAAAGCACAAGACTGTAATTTACTATACCAGATTTTGTAATCTTGGGATCGGGCGTTCGACTCGCCCCCGGGAGATTTTTTCTTTTTTGACACCCCAGAAGTGATCACACCTCGTAACTCTCGATCTACATCCCGTGCATGTTATCTGAATGCTATAGTCGTAAAATTAAATGCTTATACAATGAGGAAAAAAGTCCAGACTAAATATGCAACCCTTTCACAGCGTTCTTAAAAACAATGCAACAACAAAACACAACTCCAAATACACCCCATCACGTTGATGATCAATGCCCCACTAACAACAAACTTGTGGAACTTGACAGGTGAAGTATACCTAAACCAAAGAAGATTGATTGCCAACAAGTTAAACCCCACCAGAATAATCATTCCCAATACTAATACAATGAAAATTCCCAAATTATCACGAATCAAAAACTTTGAATCTTCAATATCATCAATATTTGTAAATATTGAGTATATGGTACCTAATTGAATACCACAAAGGAATAGGGAAATAATCGTCAATGTGAAATATATGTAGCTTAGAGTTTGATCATAATCGGCTTCATATTTCAGCTGGTGCTCATTACGTTGAAAAAATGACATTGGCTCCTCATTGATGGAATCGTATGTTGAGTAGTTGTTGACATCCTCTTGGTTGTAGAAGGAGAGGAGCTTGGTATAAGGGTCAAGCAAGTGTTGATGCTCATCTGTTTCGTCATGATCGTCTTTGGGAAAATAGTATGGGTTTTCATAAATGAAATGTTGCTTGTCTTGTTTTTTGTATCTTGGTTCAGAATTTTGGTTAAAAAATCTATCCTTTAAATTGAAAAGTGAAGTTAAGAATTTAGTAACTTGATTGTTTTGTAAATCCACAACGTCATAATCAGCTACTTCATCACTTAAGTTGACGACGTCATTGGGTGACAAGCTTCCAGAATCACGTCTCACATTCTCAAATATGCTCGAACCAAAACTATCTTGCTGATGTTGATGGTGCAAATGTGATGATTGCAAAAGCCTCAGTTGTTTTTGTTGTCGATCTTGTTGTTCAATCACTTGGTTTTCCTGTTGAAGATTTTGTATGGACATCTTATGCTTCATTATACCATCCGACTTGGCTTTAATGAGATCTTCTTCTTGGTTCAATTGTTGATTACAAGCATCAATATTTTCAAATTCTTTCAACAAGTTCAAGTTGAGTAAATTGGTGTAGTGGTTATTGATAAATTCTCCATTGGGGACAATATTGTAATAACATGATAACTGATACTGATAAAAGTTGAAGCCCTTGTATAAAGATACCGCATTGTTTTGCAAAATCATTTGCAATTTCTTTGGGAACCGACGAGCAAATGAAGGAGAATAACTATTTCGTATCACACCAGTTTGAGAATCCACCTCAGTCAGTAACGACGATTCGAATTCCGACAAGTTCAAATCATTGGAGAATATACCAAGATGACTGTGAGGGAAACAATCCATATCATCGTAGTTGTCGGGGAAGGCAATGGTGTTGATGTGTTTGGGTTTATTGGTGGTGGATATATTACATTCCAATGTGAGATAATAATCATTTTCATCTGGTTGTGAAGGCTGTTGACAAGAGGATCCTGCTTGATCAATGAGCATGCTATTATCATTGTTGATGATGGTATCACCAGTACTTTTATCAATTTTGAATCTCGATCGCTGACAAAAGGCTTTCGACACCGGCAAGTAGTCATTGGCTATGATGAAATTGATGGTTTTTTTTGTCAATTGACTAGATTCCTGAAAATAACCATACAATTGACTCTTGTATTCTTCGTTGGATCTATCTTGCAAATGCAACAAAAACACCTCAACAACTTC
Organism: Lodderomyces parapsilosis; assembly: GCF_000182765.1. Classification (NCBI taxonomy): domain Eukaryota; kingdom Fungi; phylum Ascomycota; class Pichiomycetes; order Serinales; family Debaryomycetaceae; genus Lodderomyces; species Lodderomyces parapsilosis. Next base: position 2,019,063 of record NW_023503280.1, on the reverse strand, counting down.
ATTAGGCAAAATGCAGTACGAGTATTTTCTTAAACCACCAGTGGGAGCCATAATAAGCGATAGTTGACTAGTATCACTTGACAAAATAAGTGCAGGATCTTTCAACAAGTCTTGATTCAAGTATATAACCGAAACAAGATTATCTTCAATACATTTGAGATTCAAGTAGACGTTGAAATTGAGAATGGCGTCATTAGTCGACTCATTTGGTATAAGACAATGACATTGAAAATTTCGTTTTAGTAGCACGGTTAAATCAAATTGCGATTCAGGCGATGTCGGAATCTGTTGTGGGTTGGAGTTATAATAGTTCCTAGTGGTGTTTGATGCAGTAGTGATGGCGGTATTTGGTGATGAATTCGTGGTGGCAGTGGCGGTGGTGTTTGCGGTGAAGGTGCAACTTTTGTTGGGAACTAGTTGTGAGCTATTGTTGTTATGATTGTTTGCTAATATCGAAGTTTGATAATCAGAAGTAGTGTTTAAAGACGATGCCAACGAAAACAAGGAGTTTTTCCGATGTAGATCACTGTTAAAAGATTCGACATATTTCCGTTCATATTTGATCAAATTGATTAGGTTTGTCAATTTTAGGGTCAATTTAGTTAGGTCAAAATTGACAAATGATTGTGGGTTGTTGATTAGGTGATCATCCTTCAAATCAAGCACGAATTTGGTGCCCACTTTCTTATACTGATAATACTTGAGGAATTTCTTGAATATCTTTTTGATGGCAATCTTTTGAATCAAAATAAACTTGGACAAATTTTTCAACACTATCGACAACTCAATAGCTTCGTAAAACAATTCATCAATTTCAATGAGAAACGATCGTAGCGAGTCGTAACCATCTATATTATCCTTCGAATGTTGTAGGTTGTTGAATATTGATTCAAGAAATGCAAATTTACGGCTCAACTCACCGTATTTGGTCTGTATGAACAAGTTGACATAGTCGATGTTTTCAATAAATGCTAATCTTAACTGCGAAAGGTCCTTAGAATCCTGTTTGGTGACTTGTTTGATCTTATACTTCAAGTCGTTATAGTCAATATTATAGCTTCTCCATTCGGGTACCGATAGATGCTGCAAGTTGTTGCCAAATTTCATCTATGGTGAGAAGGATTTTCTGTTTAGATTGGTGGTTTCCAGTTGTTTGGGTACTAAAGTTGCTGAGTCATAAAACAGATGCAAAATATGGGCCAGAATCAAATTGGTTTTGCTCTTGAATAAACCTACTTTGAAATATGTAAAATGCAGAATGAAAGGAGTGTGTGAGACGGTTTAACGACGTATATGACGATGTTGCAAGTATATTATTCAAGCGTTTGTTGTGTCAAAGTGGAGTGGTGGCGCGTTTGTTATCGTAGTTGCTAGCAGATATGATGTAGTCGAAATTTGATCAGGCGCTTAATTTAATTCGAATGATAGAAAATTGGGCGTAATTTTATTTGTATAAGTTGCTGAACATGTGGATAGGGTTATATATATATATATATATATATATGTGTATTAGGAGACTCTCAGATAAACAGAGGACCAGAAAGTCAAAGTGGTTTTTGTGAATTTATTGAGTTTTAGAAGAGTTTTTATTTTTTTATATTTGGCTTTTGTTCCCTTTTGAGTATTTATTGATTGATTGGGATAGATTTAAAAAATTGATTATGCAAAGAGTAGTGTACAAGTGATTAAAACCGACAAAGTCTAATAATTACACAAAAACCAAAGAGTAATCTAACCATCATCAAGCACAGAAAACAATAGTGTGATAGAATAGTTGGGATTTACAATACATATAGAGGAGGAAGGGGGGAACCAAGTTAAGAGTTTTTCTTGGTCGTATGATTGATATTCATTTAAAAAACATAAACTTTCTTCACCTGCTGAAGGGGCCAGTGTCAACCATCCATTATGAAATTTACTATAAGTCAGAGCACAGGTTTCACTTTTGTGTATAACAGTCATTATGTATTACAGCTCAATTTCTGTTTCAGTATAAAGGTCACAAGACTGTCAAGTCTAGGAAGCTATTCAACTATGCAAGACGCTTAAAAACAAAAAGTGATAAATAATACATCACAAAAAGTATACAGCCCATAGGAATTTACCATAATGCACTACCTTTTAAGAATAACCAACAATGATAAACTCATCCTCTACTTTTTAAGCCCTCTTGAGAATAGAGATAGTCGTTGTCTTTTGAAATGTATTGACAGGAGGATGAAGACGTGAGAGATTTTTTCCTTTTTCATGCAAATGTAGTTATATTCAGTATAAGATGTGACATCCATAAATAAGTCAAAAAAAGTGTCAGTTGCAACTGTGTGTATGCGAGATAATAATTTACGAAGTTTTGCATATTTGAAATATGCGGTTCCCTTTTAGTGGTATACCTTTTAAGCCCTTTTTAAATATTATAGTGGTGATTTTACAGGAGTCAAAGACATTAAATATAATAACGATATACACAAGGGGGAGTGAATTTAATAACCCGTTTTAATGCGTTTTTATGCGTTTTTACTTAAACCAACGGCTCATCAAAAGGCAGCTTCAACGGTTGAGTTGGTCTGTTTACTGTTGGAGTAAATTAACGTCTACTTATGAGGGGAACTTCTTCCTCAGTTTCTCTGCAGCAGTTTTCTAATTCTAGAAACAGATGTGCAAACGTTGATTTCCCAAAGAAAATAAGAGAAGAAAATAAGAGAAGAAAAACCTAAAACGTGTAAACATAGATGAATGTAACGTCGTTTCAGATTCGGTTGATTATTAATACTTTAATTGCGTATAACCCTCAAAAGCTCAAAACTAATCACCCGAAATCAAGGTTTTGAAAGGTGCATGTAGTAATTGTTTACTAATCTTGTTGACATTCGGCTATATATGCCTACCTCAGCTGGTCAATCTCGTAAAATAATAAAGACTGTAGACTGTGGCAGCATCTTGCATTTGCACCTCCCATATTTCTGAAAACGAACTTGAGTTCACATTAACCATTCGAAACACCAGGGTCCTGAAATAACATTAGATACAAACAACGATATAAAAGAGCTGGATTCAGTAATTTCACAGGAAGAGTTTCAGTTGAAAACTAGTTCCCTTTTATCTTCAACATCAAAAAAAAGAACATGGCTAACACCTCGCTTTAGAGCTCAAAAGCTTAATTTCCGTATTTACAAAAAGTTTAATTCTGTTTATAATTCTCATCGCATTTTATAGACTACTCTAAAAGATACCTCTTTCTTTAAAAAACTTTACACTTTTCTTTGCACCAACACATTCATACTATTGACATCTTGTCTCTCTTTTAAACCGATCTCGTTTTTTCGACAACGCCTCGATCTTTCAAAAGGCACGAGAGTGATGAACACAAACATGTGATGGTTTGGGATATTGTGATTGTGTAACTATTACTAAGTAATAATTTCCATTCATTTATTATATTTTGCAGTCGGTTCACAAATGAAGATGAGAACAAAAGGCCTCAAAAAAACCAATAATATTTTGGGGACAATAAAGTTCTATGTTGTCGTGTGACCTTAGTTACTTATTATTGTCGTGTGACCATTAATCAGCATCCTCCTCCACCTCAAAAGAGCATTCTATTGATCCCTATTTTTACATGCAGTGGTAACCTTTTGAATACTAGAGAAGGCAGTAGTCCCTTTGTCTTTTTCTATTGCCATTTTCCCTCACTCAGCCTGTTGTGATCCTCGGGTGTAAGAAAAGAAATTACAGCGAGTTTCTACAAATCTTCACAGGCAGTTGCGATGGGGAGATGTCCCTGTTCGCTTAACAACTACTTAGATCAACTTCCATAGCAACACTACGGACCAAGTCTAAGGACAGGAACGTGTCAATTTCCATGATGGAGCTAAGCTTGCAGTTCACCGCTCTCAAACTTCGTACTCTGTGTTCTTTGCTTTATTATCTTTTTGATAGCTGCTTCGGTTGATTCCTTCACAAAACCGAAGCGCCATACTATTCCGAAAGAACAATAAGTTTGTAACCAGAAAATTTGCAAACCTGGAAAAAAATTGCATCTGCCCACGTGGCACTCTGCAAATTGCAACTAAAACAATAGAGATAGAGAGGGAGAGAGAGAGCCACGCTTTATTTTTTTGCCCTGAGAATCGAAAAAGATTTGGCACAAAGGGGATAAAAGAAACGCAAGCATAATTTCGTATTGACATATTTCATAAAGATCATGAGAGATCATGAGATTTACTAAAGAAAAGTACAGCACAGCACTTCAGCATGAGAGGTATAGATATAGATTCGCTATGTGCTTCGATGCATTTACTACAAGCTGCAACATTTTGACACCGTTTATTATAACTCTTTTGAAACGAATGGTTACAATTTTAAGCAGATGTACAGCATGAATCTCCTTTTTTTTACACCCCTTCCCCTCTCTCACTTTTGATTAGAGGAAAGATTGCTATTGCTTGAACCTATTGTACTCATTGTATGGTTATGACACTTAGCGGGAACAATGCTTTAAGCAAGACGGATTCATAGCACGGGAAATACTTTTTGCTACCCGTATGGTGCAAGAAAGACGAAAGTGAATAGCACGATTTCTTGTGCCTCGGTTGTTTCGACGTCAAAAGATCAACACAAAACAGATCAAGCTTCTTTGGCTATATCCCTCACCCAAAGATGTTCCAATGTTGTTCTATTAGCTGAAGTCTATTCAATGATACTCTTATCTACACAACTCTACATTTACTTTCATTTCCATTGCTTACAGATCCACCTTTTCTTCTGACTGCCTTTACGAACACAGGAATCATGCCTCCAGTTTGTACTGCAAATGGTCGATGACCTAACACTAGTAATTGTGTCTTGATACTACCTGAATGGCTAGTGATCCCAACAATATCAACTCCATTTCCATGGTTTTCAGTAAACAATTGTTGTAAAGCCACATTCATTCTTGCTGCTTGTTCATCAAACAGTTCTCGATAATCATCTTGATACAATTCATCTTTCTCAGTGAATCCAGGCTCAATCACAAATCCTAATGGTTCATATTTGTCAGCAATTATTGATCTTGTTGATCGCTTGTCACAAGTGTGTACCCCAGTAGTTTCACGCCAGTTTTCTTGAATGTAGGGTTGTATCTGCTGTATATTGATGATTGGGTTCCAAGTGTAATATAAAGTATCAATGGATCTTCTCAATGGTGACACGTACATCTTTTTGGGAGTTATTAATGATTTGTTATGCTGACGGTTGTTTTCCAACTCTTTAGCTATCAATCCACTATTTCTTTTGGCTAATTCAATCAGCTCAGGGGTTAATTCAGCATCCGGACCCCAAATATATTCATCATCACCATTCAATTTTGACCAGTGGTTGTTCCATGCATCATCACCGTATTTAGCATGGGCAATATTGTGGTACCCGGTATAGTGACGAGCTAGGAATAAAATCTTGTACTGAGTATCTTTATCAGCTTGTTTGTTCAACAAGTGAAGCTCTTCAATCAAGTCATCCCATTCACCAATTTTACCAAAGTGTTGATCAAGGTAGTTGAACGTTGTGTCATCGGTTTCATCTAGTGACTGGACAAACTTGTTAGATACGATAGAAAACTGCCAATATGAATAAGCGTTACTTTCATATTGGGCAAGCTTTGCGTTATAAGCGGCCCTCACTTCAGGTGATATTTTCGAGTCGATAATATCGAGTTTGGTAGGTTCAGCTGGCATATCTATAGAGCTTTGTAGAAAACGTGGAGGTGAAAGAACTTTACATGTTTTTTGTTGAAAATAATTGAGCGAGTTTTTGTGTCACTGGGTGAGGTTCACGTTGGTTTTGGTCGAACTTGTATTGCAGCAACCGCCAGCCAATCTGCCGAACAACATGATTTACAGTTTATGCTATTGAATGGATGGGATTGTTTCATCCTTGCTATAGTCTAGTTTCTTCTCTAGCCAATGCATGGTAAAGTGTTTGCTTGCTTCTAGTGACACACCCGTCCCCCCACTACATAATCTACTTAGCCATTGAAACTGTACCTCCAAGATGTAATTGGGACAGAAGAATAGCACAATCACGTAAAACGGAAGCTTAAAGAGGTATATACTTCAAGTCTATCTGGAAGGGAAGTGATTTTTCACAGTTTCAACGGGTCTGATATAGAGAGAAAAGGGGGTGCTTATTTTTGAACTCGTCTACTAAGTGTAGAACCCGTATTTCATAGTCATTGGAACCTTCTATAAAGATCACTTAGAACTGGCTATACTTGGTCAAATCGTTCATACAACATGGAAACTATGATCCAAAAGTCGTGCGAGTTGCACAGAAAAACCCTTGCTGAAGGGAAACGACGTACCCAATAATGACAACATTAATAATAGGATACACATTGTATGCCAATGAAGATCGTACTTACTCATTAATCCAGTGGCGGTAAGTCTCAACTGTACATATACATATGTTCAGTCCACCCCTAAATGGTAAATTGTAGATTTAGTTATAATAAGTATAAGTTTGATTTTGATTGATTGATTGATTGTGGACGTTCCTCAAAGAAAGAAAAAACAAAAAGTCGAAAAAAACCTTTCAACAAAACAAATAGAGAAACAGAGACAGAGACAGAGACAGAGACAGAGACAGACAAACAGATAGATTGACAAAGACAATCGAAAACAACACCAATAATCATAACCAAACAACCAGGACTATTACTTATCAACCAGACTACAACCCATACACATCAAAACATACAATAAATCTAACTACGCCACATAATTCTATCATAGTATCCTTCCACATCCCACTTTCAACAATATGGACGATTTATATCCCCTTGCATTATTGATGGACGAATTGAAACACGATGATGTTTCCAATAGAGTCGAAGCCATGCAAAAACTAGACACTATTGCCATAGCATTGGGTCCCGAAAGAACTCGTAAAGAATTGTTGCCATTTTTACACGATGTTGCTCAAGACGATGAAGAAGAAGTGTTTACAGTATTGGGAGCCAAATTGGGCGAATTTATACCTTTAATTGGTGGTCATGAATATTGTGAACCATTAATTGAAATATTAACCATATTGGCATCAATGGAAGAACCACTTGTTAGAGATAAAGCTATCGAGTCGTTGAATCAAATTAGTCAAGAATTGAATCAAGATGAGATAAATAATGTATTTTTGGGGTTAATTACTGGGTTAAGTCAAGGTAATTGGTTTCTGAAAAAGATTGCCTCGTGCGGATTATACAAGGCGGTGATTATTCGTGTTGATGCAAATACCAGAAAGGAATTGTTGCGTACATATTTGAAATTGGTCACTGATGATTATCCCATGGTTCGAAGAGCAGCAGCGACGAATTTACCTCATTTGATTGACTTGCTAACTAAATTCACCGAGGAGTCACCCAATGATGTCAACAAGGTTAACAATGAAGATTGGGAAATCATATCCAAGATGTTTCAACATTTGATTAATGATGATCAAGATTCTGTCAAATTCCTTAGTGTTGATGTCTTGATTGCTATTTTGGAATTTTTCCAAAAGATTCATGAGTATAGTTTTAATTCCGATTTCTTGTCCAGTGCATTAAAATTGATTAAAGATGATAGTTGGAGGGTTCGGTATACTGCTGCTGATAGATTTAGCAAAATTGCCATCAATTTCACTCACAATGAACTGGATTTATTTCAATTGATTGATCCTTTTATTTCATTAATGAAGGATCATGAGGGGGAAGTGAGAAAAGCCATTGCTAAACAATTGCCTGGGTTTTGTAAATTGCTTACTGAATATCCACCTACTAAAGCCACCATCTTGAACAAGATTGTCCCCGTTGTTAATGAATTGAGTCAAGATCCCCAAGAAAATGTTCGTGCTTCATTAGCTTCCACCATTACTGAGTTATCCCCCATTTTAACCAGACAACCAACAATTGATAAATTATTACCAATTTTCTTGACAATGTTGAAAGATGAGTTCCCCGATGTTCGATTAAACATCATTTCCAACTTATCGGTGGTTAATGAAACGATTGGAATTAACCTCTTGTCAACAAATTTACTTCCCGCCATTACTGAATTGGCACAGGATCATAAATGGAGAGTAAGATTGGCGATTATTGAATATATCCCAAAATTGGCTGATCAATTGGGTCAATCTTTTTTCAACAATGAATTGTTGTCGTTGTGCATGTCATGGTTATGGGATCCGGTATTTGCCATTAGAGAAGCAGCAGTAGAGAATTTGAAGAATTTAACCGTAATATTTGGATCGCAATGGGCTACTGAAGAGATTCTTTCTCGGTTATTGAATAAAAGAAATTCCAAGATGGATGAAGATGGTTCTGGAGTTGGAAACGGCAATAATACTGGTGATGAAAACGATGATGACGATGATGATGATAACAAGATTGACTATTCAAATTTCATTATTCGAATCACCTGTTTATTTGCTATAACTTCATTAATCCCAGTTATCAACTACTCAGTCCTTGTTGATAAAGTTTTGCCATTTATAAATGGATTAATCACTGATTCCGTGCCCAATATCAGATTCAACGTTGCCAAGTCGTACTTAACATTGGTTCAATCATTAATTCAACAAAGAAATCAAGCTCCCAATGAAGATGAATTAAAGAAGTTGATCAATTTGCAAGTATTATCCAACTTGGAGAAATTGGAAAGTGATGAAGATGTCGATGTCAGATTTTATTCGACTCAAAGCATCAAGGGAATCAATGAAATACTAGCTCAATAGAAAAAAAGGGGGTGGGTAAGATACATCTACATTTCTTTGTCTAAATACGATTTTCAATTGTGATTGTCTAAACTAACCACTCTATACACAATCTTTCTCTCTCTCTCTCTCTCTCTCTCTCCTACTCCCGTTGCTTCTTATTTTGTTCCAATTTATCAAAATCAAAATCAAAAGAAGCTCCACATCCACAAGCAGTCGAAGTATACGGCGAATCAACAATCTTGAACTGACTCCCGATCAATTCCTTAGTATAATCCAACTTCAGCTCTTGCAAAATCGTTAAACTTGAATCATCAAGAACAATATGAGCCCCCAATCGTTCAAATACAAACACATCAGATGACAGTTTATGCTCATTAAGATACTGATCTAGGTTGATCAAGTGTAAATTGTATTGAAATCCATGACAGCCACCACTTTCAACTTGGATCTGGAGTGCTGTGTCAGAAGGATTTTCTTGCTTGATTGATTGGAGTTTGGAGCATGCACGATCAGTTATGGCTATTGACTTGTCAGTTTGACCATGGACTAAAACTGTGGCCTTGAAATCGTCTGAATCGGGTCTTGTTACTGTAGCTGTATCTTGAGATTGCTGCCTCTTTGCTGATGGTTGTGGGGGTGGCGGTGGATCAGTGGGGAATGCAAATGATGACGGTTTGAGGGTTTTTTGCTTTGCTGATGATGATGATGATGTTGTCGAGTTCCACCTGCTTGCAACTAGATGCGACATACAAGGTTGTGGGGTACATAGTAGCCTCATTGCCATAGGTACCGCCTTGTTTTTCAAAATTACGTTTCTCAAACTCATCATTTGGGTTATATCACTTTGCTTACTAAAAGAATGGTTTACATTCGGTCCCGCTTTTTTTTTTTTTTCTTTGTTCGCAAAAATTAAAATCTCTCTTTGTATTTTTATATATGCCACTCTTCTCTCTACAGCGCCAAAACTGTCTCAGTCTTTGTCTCCCTATACATAATTGTCATCAGAAACTCTCCATGATTGTAACCATTGAGTATGTTTCCAATTCTCCTTGGGTCCTTCCATACCAAATGAAAAAAACCTCAAATAATAAAATGTAAAACCAACAATAAAGTACAACGCCAAGTATAAGGCAACATAAGCAACTTTACTCACTGCCGAAGCACCTTTTTTGTTCAATTTCGAGGTCCACAATTCAATTTCAAAGCAAAACACAATCATGGCAAAATATAATGCTGGTACGTAATGATGAACATATGTTACTCTTCCCATAATCACAAATGGCATAAAATGCAAACCCCAGCCCAACATGGGATAAATACCACCCATTATGAATTTTTGTAATCTTGCTGGTTGATCACTTGGGAAATCAACAATTTGCCTTTGCCATCTAATGAGATAGTACAATGTAATCAATGCAAATACCACAACACCAACACTTGAAGTCCATGTGGTTGCAGGAGATCCAATCATGAAATATTTGGGCTTGTCAGCACCCCATCCACACATTCTAATACCAACGTTTAAAGTGGGCCATTGCCAAAACGAAGAAGCTAAATCATCTTGTTTATCTGGATCAGGCAAAAGGGCATTGTTTGTAGCCATCATGGCCAAATTCAATTGAATAAAATCACGAATAAATCTCGTCTTGGGTAACTTGAAATCCTCTGGTGCTGGAGGTAAATGCTCGTTTCTGTGATCTTCAATGTTCCACCATGTTCTCTTGTCTTTCTTGAATGGGTTCTTGAAACAAACAACTTCACCTTGTCTGAACCCCCATTGTGGCAAAGTGGATCCTGAAACTCCTAAATAACAATTCATAACTTCGTTCTTTAATCTGAATGAGGTTGTCAATGGGTGTAATCTCATCTTGTCTTCATTACTAGCTTGATCGACAACCTCAACAATCCAATTGTCCTTGGCATCACCAATGGTTAAATTTCCATAACAAGCAACTTCCAATTCAGTTTTGGATACTGGAGCGGGAATCTCATGTGTGTGCAAGTTTCTACCAGTTTGTGGGTGCATGATTCTAATCGGCATACCATCAAATACATATTCAATATCTGTATTGTTGCCACTAGTATCGTAGCTTGGTTGACCTCTTGGACGTTGGAAAATCCAATTATTGTTGGAATCCTTGTGTCCATAAGTGGTAACTTGTTGCTGTTTGGATCCTTCAGGGAATGTTTGTACATGAGAATGCAAGAGACCACCAGTTAACCCTTGGTTTTTCAACGTGACAATTGAATGAACAATGGACACTTCTCGTGGTCCACCACCAACTTGTGATCCAAGTAAATTGGCTTGAAACAAGGAGGACATATTGGCATCACCAGGACCTGACTTGTACAATAAATCAAAATGGACTTTAAAACAAAGCAAGAAAATGGAAATTGGGATAATAATCAATCCAAAAATTCTCGAAGCCCAATGATACCCATATCTAACCCATGTAATTGACCGATCATTCAACTTGTTCCAAAGATCAACTATGGTATAAATACCAATTAAGGTAGTGACAAACAACCCCACCATTTTAACCGAACACACGCATCCAATAGAAACACCAGTCAACATAAGCCATTTCCACCATTTCCTACTAAACTCACGTTGCTTAGTGTTGAAATTGTTGAATCTAGCAAAACAGAAAATCGTAGTCACTGTGAAAAACAACAACATTGAATCCAACAAAATAAACTTACCCAAAGTAACATACGAGCTTTCTAAAGTCACCATCAATGTGAACAACCAAGTGGTCCAAATAGAGAATCCAATCTCCTTCATTGTGTAATAAGCAAATGGAACACACAAAGCTGAAAATGTCGCATTAAACAATCTCATCTTGGTATAATCGATATATTCAGGATATTTTTCACCACTAGGGAAATCCCATGATCCGTTATACCCAGCTAAATACCCCGATAATCCAACCAACATTTTACCCAATGGTGGATGAACATCATGATAAAATTCGTGTCGCAAATAGTAAGAGCCAAATTTACCAAAATGAGCTTCGTCCCAAACAACATTGTCATTAATGGAAATACGATAAAATCGAACAAAAAATGCCAATAATGTAAACAAGAGTGGTGCTAAGATGGATTCTAATTTTTTCCATGATTCAATTGTTTCGGAGGTTTCGTCGTATTGAGTTCTTTTGAGAAGTTCAGCATCTTCTGACTCGTATTTAGAGTCAATTGAGGTGGACGTGGTGGTGATATCATCCCTTTCCAAGTGTCTTGTTGGTTTCACCTGCGTCTCATGTGGTTGTGCAGATGACGATGACATTGAGACAAGTTATACGGTTAGATGATTTTTGATCCCGTTATGAATATGTATGTGAGTAAGAAATGAACTACTATTGAACGGTTGAGTTTTGTATTCTGGTCAAGGGGGACAGGGATTTCAACAATTGAAAAAAAAAAAAAAGGAAAACAAAGTCGAAAAAAAAAAAAACTCTCTTGGTAGAAGACACGTCAATAACAAAGTAGGGATACAGGTCAAGAAAAACGTAAAAACACGTAACAAAATTTACACATTTGTACCACTCAACCACCCACACCCAATCATATTCATTTTAGTACAAGATCTACAAGATATGCGTTAAGTCCGAAATATACATGCGATTAAAAATTAAAAGCACATACATCACCATACTCTATGTTTATACAGTCCATTTAGCGCTGTATTCGCCAACCGCCGAGTGAATTTTGCCAATCAATTCCAATATAAACAACTCATTTTTGTCAACATCAACAGTGTTGAATCTGACTCTGCCATCATTGCAAATATTCATTACATCACTAACAAACTTTTTTATCGACAACCTATCAAATCTGATCTTGGACGAATTATACATAAAGCGACATATACTCTCATATAGATGATCCCCACTACTATCAAGTCGCAATAGTTTCACGTCAGGATAATCGATATCGATTTCGACATTATTGAGTAATTCAGTTTGGTGGATTTCGTAAACTAGTCGTAAATCATTTTCAAAAAAAGGCAGCAATTTGTTAATGAGCAGTGGAATGAAATGTGGCGGAAAGATATAATCAACAAACAAGGTATTTGTCAACAGTTGCAATGTATGAAGCAAACACTCGTTAATCTCTCGATTCGATGTTACTCTGTTTAGCAAAATGGTTTCTTGGTCACCTTTCCGTGAAAACACCAACGTTTGTCGTGGTAAAAGCCGACCATTTCTCGACTTTATATTTACAAACTGTATATCATCGAACGATCCACTCGTTATACCAATCTCTTGTTGGATAGCTCGATATGAATTGTAACGAACCACAAAATCTTCGTCATATTTGGATCTATTTCGGTTGTAGATCTGATACAAACATTTTGCAAGTTGTACTGAAATCGTGTCTCTGTCTTGCTTCAGTAGTGGATTTGTAAAGGGTAACCCACTTGCTCTGTATACTTTAAACGTGTTTCCAGTTAGATATTTCACCAATTGATCCATTGCAGGTGGAGTTTGAAATTAAGTGCCAGAGTGTTTACAGTTGTTTCAAGGCAAAATTATTTTTCTTTATTTATAAACTCATATACGAAAAATATATAAAACCAAAAGAAAACCAAAGACTAGCTAGCTAGCTCTTAATTGCCTTCTTATAACTTCACGGATAGTTAATTTCCATTGACCTTGGCAAATTTTTCCAACAAATCAACAACTCTGGTGGAGTAACCGTATTCGTTATCGTACCAAGCAATCAACTTGACAAAAGTTGGGGTCAACAAGATACCAGCTTTGTCATCAAAGATTGAAGAGTATGAAGATCCCAAGAAATCAGTGGAGACAACAGCATCATCAGTGTAGCCCAAAATTCCCTTCAATGGACCGTTAGCAGCTTCTTGAATAACCTTGGAGATTTCTTCATAAGAGGTTGACTTCTTCAAGTTAACAGTCAAGTCAACAACGGAAACATCAACAGTTGGGACTCTCAATGACATACCAGTCAATTTACCATTCAATTCTGGAATAACCTTACCAACAGCCTTGGCAGCACCAGTGGATGATGGGATAATGTTACCTGAAGCAGTTCTACCACCTCTCCAGTCCTTGTGGGATGGACCATCAACAGTCTTTTGAGTAGCAGTCATGGAGTGGACAGTGGTCATCAAACCATCCTCAATACCAAACTTGTCATTGATAACTTTAGCCAATGGAGCCAAACAGTTGGTGGTACATGAAGCATTGGAGATAATTTCATCTTCCTTATTGAGTTTGTCGTCATTGACACCAACAACAAACATTGGAGCATCCTTTGATGGAGCAGTGATGACAACTTTTTTAGCACCACCTTCAATGTGTTTGTGGGCACCTTCAAGAGTGGTGAATACACCAGTGGATTCGATGACATAGTCAACACCATCTTTACCCCATGGAATTGAGGCTGGGTCTTTTTCACCATGAACCTTAATCTTGTGACCGTCAATAATCAAAGTGTCACCTTCAGACTTGACATCACCCTTGTAAGTTCTGTGGGTAGAGTCGTACTTAAACATGTAAGCAGCATAGTCTGGAGCAATGAATGGATCATTGACAGCAACAACCTCAATATCCTTTCTTTGCAAAGCAATTCTCAAGACTAAACGTCCAATTCTTCCGAAACCGTTAATACCAACTTTGATAGCCATTGTGTGAGATGTGTGATTATTCCTTTGTTGTCTTAGTTTTATAAACTCAATTGAATTTGGAAAAGAAAGAAAGAAAGAAGGAAGGAAGGAAGGAAGAAGAATTGTATTTAAAAATTTGTTGAGAAATTTCAATTGGTTAAATAATCAGAAAATGGCAAAGAAAGGAGAAAAAGATTTCGGGTCAACGTGACATTTTTCTCATTAGTTGTTGTCTTCTTTTGTGTCAGTTGTTTGTTTGTAATACGGAAGAGAGTAGAACGTATGTAGTTAAAAATCATATGGTAGCATATATTCATTTTTAATTTTGCTTTTTGTACAATAGTGCACACTCGCGCTGCAACAAAGTCATACCGCCGGGTCATAATCGTCCATCGGATATACAGCACTGCTAATCTCACCCTACCTACGTGGTTCTACGACCCTAGCTCAATGGGGTTCGGTCTGCAAATGATGACGGACGACTGACAATGCTTAGACGCACAAACTCACAACCCAACCGACACCCTTTTCCTTATTTAAAGTAATACCTCTATCATTCGATTCACATCGGACTTTTCCTCAACATATCGGATCAACAATTTCCACTCACAACTATTCCCACGTCCCTTCTATTTTATCACCGGGCAAAATACCCCAGTTACACCAAAGTACAACTTTTTTTTGTTTTTGTTTTACCTTATATCACGCCATGTAATGTATCGAATTTTTTATTTGCGTTGACGACATAAGGAAACCACTTTGGTGGTTGTCTGGGCTAAGGCAAAAAGTGCTTGGTTCACGTGCATCTTTCAGTAAACACAGCACACAGCGCTACACTTCCCGCCCACCAGCACCCCCCTCCCCATATTTTTTTTTTTTTATTCATTTATTCCATACATTATGCAGGAATATCACCCCTAGAAGGAACTCCGAATGTGGTTTGCTATATGCTCAATGACGTAAGTGTGACAAGGATGTCTAAGCTGGGATGAAAGCAATCACAACCTAACCAGAGTCAACTTTAATTGTCTGTTGTTTGTCTCCTGAGGTGGAGGTTTCGGACATTCTTCTCCTCGTATCCGTTTGACAGCAATCAAATTAACATTAGATAAGAGGAGAAATATTATATATATGAACTTGAGGACTCCGACTCCAACTTCGCCACACCCCAAGCACACGACACCATAATTTGCATATATTTTCTTGCCAGCTATGTCATATAGACTAATTCAATTAAACAGTGGTAACAAGATTCCATCAATTGGTTTAGGATGCTACGATATCCCAAGAACTCAAACAAGCAAAATTGTCTATGAAGCATTGGATGTGGGATACCGCCATTTCGATACTGCTGTACTCTATGGCAACGAACAAGAAGTTATTGATGGTATAGCAAAATACTTGAAAGATCATCCTGAAGTTAAACGATCCGATGTGTTTTACACCACCAAATTATGGAATAGTCAATTGGGTACAGCAAACACTGAAAAAGCCATAGATTCAATGATGCAACAAATTGGACCATTGAAATATATCGACTTGCTATTGATACATTCACCATTGCCTGGTAGAGAAAAGAGATTGGAAAGTTATAAAGTCATGGAACAAGCCTTGAAACAAGGCAAAGTGAAAAACATCGGTGTGTCAAACTATGGACAACATCACATTGAAGAAATATTAAAAGACCCGGAAATTGAAACACCACCAGCTATAAATCAAATTGAAATCAGTCCTTGGTGTATGCGTCAAGATTTGGCTCTGTGGTGCCTAGCTAAAGACATTCATGTCGAAGCTTATGCACCATTAACTCATGGTTACAAGTTGCAAGAAGATAGTCCTAATTTCCAAGAAATTATGAAGAAGTATAACAAATCACCAGCACAAATCTTGATCAAATGGTCGTTACAAAAGGGGTACATTCCTTTACCTAAGACCAAGACTCCATCAAGATTGAAATCAAATTTGGATGTAAATGATTTTGAATTGACTCCAGAAGAAATGGTGCTAGTTGATCAACCTGATGCCTATGAACCAACTGATTGGGAATGTACCAATGCCCCATAGAGAATTGATAAATAACTGTTCAGGGTAACTCATTGATGTTTAATCTATCATCGGTGTATCTCTTTTTTTTTGCATCTGCAGTAACGTCTCGGAGATTACAGGAATTGAGATTATGTGGGGTACGGCTAAACCCGGATATAGCAAAACTAAAACAATAAATACACCACAATTTAATTCTTCTCGATTCGGTAGCTGCTTCTAGACCCTTTTCTACAATTAACCGAGGACGTGAAAGCCCAAATTGGCATCCTGTGAGTGTGATACAAACCGTGCACACGGCAATTGTTGAAAAAGCATCACCAACTTTCGCCTTATGGCCTAAGATAAAGATTTGATAATTAACCACCTGTGGTTGTAAGTTCCACACCTGCAAGATCTACACGCTGGGAGTCAACCCAATTGGGAGTCAACCCAATGAAATTGATCCAATTTTAGTATGCATTGTCCAACTACAATCTCAAGTCAGGTCTCTAATGCTCAAGTGCTCTTCCATTCATCTATACACTCTATTTCCCCTACCTCTTGTTCTTTTGCTTAATCTCAGTATCTTTAGTAGGGTGTAATTTGATAAAAGTAGGATAATCCAGTCTATTACCTTGAACTCCCAACGACCAATCATAACTCACAGCATAAGCAAAGATAGATCCGGTCCTGTTGAAGGCGGTGGATAACACAGTACCCGGCAATTCGGGAAACAGTTTCAATCTCTGCTTGGCATCTTTATCCCAAAAACAAAAAGTACCATCAGACCCAGCAGTGCTGAATGTCCCATACACTGGATGGAAAGAGATTGCATTGACTGGGAATGCTTGCGATTCACTGGAGTTGGTTGATGATGCTGTACGTGGCAACGTTGTAGTAGATGAATTGCCTGATTTTCTATGACACTTGAATGAAAATCCAAATTTTTTTTGTTCAGCTTCTGTAATGTACTGAATTGCACATCTTCCTTCAACAGATCCTACGGCAAACCCATTGGCTTGTGGGTAGCAGGCAACTGTCCTCGTTTGCCACTTCAATGGCGATTGAGTAGTTTTGAAAATTTGTTGAGGATTGTTTAAGTCTATTATAGTAATGTGTCTATCAGCACATCCAACGACAAGTAATTTCTGTGATGCATCCATACAATAACATCTTTCAGGAAGATTGATTGTACTCACCGGCGTGGACGATCTCATATCCCAATATCTTAAAGTCTTGTCCCATGAACCACTGGCAACAACTGGCGTATTGGTGGGCCCACATTCCACATACCTAACTGACCTCACTGGCGCATCATGTTGTCCAATTTGTTGTTGTTGTTGCGTCGCAAGGTCAAATATTTTGACTTGATTATCAGCACCACCACTGACTACTTTAGTCCCATCAGTAGACCATCGGGAAGAAAAAACAGGCGCATTGTGCTCATAAAGTGCCTTGCCTTGGTTGTTTCCTGTATTAGGGTCTATTTCATAAATTCGGACTTTTTTATCCCAACTAGCAACAGCAAGTAGATCTTGCTGTGGTGAGAAGGATATATCCTCAATTGAGTCTTCAGGTGGATTGTTGACTAGAATGTCATTGACCAACTCCTGTCCCGTAGCTGTGCTTGATGCGCTTGACGTAGATGGAGAACTATTCAAAAAGGACATTCGCGAAAGTGGGTGGACGTAGTTGTTGTGAAGATGAATGTGTACATATCTCTTTTAACCAAATTTTTTTCTTCCTTCGTGCTCTTCAACGATTTTGTGATTTTGCGATTTTGCGATTTTCTATACAAACCTACTAAACCAAACCTACAATGTCTTTAAAAAAGTCTGTCTAACCCAAGATTATGGTTGTGCCAAGACACACAATCATGACAAAAAACCCATAAATAACCATGAATAATCCACCGTATTTGCAAAATTTCTCCAATGGTGAAAGAGTAGCTCCTGGATTCAATGGTTTCATCAACAAATAACCAAACAATCCTGGCAAAATGAATGAAATCGACGTTGAGCCTGTGCTTCCAACGAATGCCAAAACTGTTGCTAATGAAGTGACTGAAAGTGCAACTATATAACTAAGCACAACAATGGTGGTTGTAATGATGTAAAATTTCCTAGTAGACATAGGAATTATAATTGGCGCATGACCAGCAGTGTCACGAGCGCCTTCCATTGGTGTAGTTGAGATGATTGATGAGACTGCAGTAAGGTCAGCGAAAGAGTTCACACTTTCGGCGTCGGATGCTACTGTCGATGAGTAACCACTACCTACTCCATCACCATCTAATAAACGATTACGTTTATGCAAATGTCTAAGTTTTGCTGATTCGACACCTTGACTGATAAAATGGATGACATGGTTGATGGATCCTCTACAAGGATGACACTGTAATGGGAAGGACAAACTTACCATCACAACGATGCACAACCTTCCAATTAATGTACTTATCGACCCACGAGGATACATAGCAATGATATTTGGTTCAACTTCGTCACCATAAGTTAAATACCCAAAAACAGCAACAATCAAATAGCTGCCCAATGCAGTTAAAATCGAATTTCTAATAATCAAATTGGATTGCCTAGTTTGTGAACCATCCTTCTCATCCGGCTGCAACTCATTGATAATGGCAAACATATTTTGGTGACAAGTATAAGCAAATACAAACATTGGAAACGAACTCAACGTTTGTTTCCAACTCAATGGTCCATACCAATCAATGTGTTTGGCTGGGAAAGGATGAAATTTTGCAACATCGACATCATGTGCCTTTTCAACACCAGCGGCAATCTCAAGATAACTACTCACAACCAAAAAGATCAAATAAGCCACAGAAAATAAAGCCATGATACTAGTATATCTCAAACTAGTCAATTTTTTTAAAAACGATAAAGGTGCCACAATACATGCCATGAATGCAGAAATCCAAAATTTCCTATCCATGAAAACGGAATCAGGATGCACTTCTAAAGTTTCCATAATCTTGGGCATTAAGTCGCCAATGACAACCAAGTAAGAAACACCAACTCCAAAGCACTTGATCAGGATGGCCGAATCAAACACAATAGATAATTTCGGGTACGTTACTTGCGCAAGACTGAAATACGATACTGAACCTCGTTGTCCCGTGTACCTTGCTACTTTATTTTGCAAATAAAGTCCAAATGCCGAGGCACAAGCTGACCATACAATCAAAATCGATCCAAATAGTAATCCGTTGGCACGTAAACCGTACGGCATCGTCAAGATCCCTGCACCAATAATGGTGTTTAGTATATTGATTGTCCCTGATTTAATTGTTGCCCTGACCATCGTTGAAGATGAAGCGTGCAAGATGGGGGGGAGGGGATGATGTAGTTTTCAAGTTAGGTTAGAAGATGAGATTTTGATCACCACAGAGCAATGCAACATATTTCGATTTTTGGTTGTGTTTTTTTTTTTTTGCTCTCTCGGCTTGATCTAGCACTTTTTTTCACCCGAATAGGAAATTCACGACGACGGAAATATGAAATTCCGCGACGTAATTTAAATTGGTCTTAGATAAGGAATAATTGCACCAGATGCCGGTACACAGTTGATGCTAATTGATCTGATGTTACAGAATCCTTTGAAGAATGGGATAGGGGCCAGGATGTGGCACATTGAATCTTTTCATGGAATGTGCTGTTTGCCAGCATCAGCAAACTCTCTACTAGGAATACGTCATCTTTATGAGTTTTGTAAAATGCGTCTTCAAACCCCTTCAACTTCCTCGAAAGTTCCATGATAAAACTGACAAGCACTTCCAGTAATTTGAATAACTCCTTTTAGAGTGACTTAACTGTATCTGCTGTGTAGTGTTTGCTTGGACCAGACTGTAAATGCCGCTCTAGACTTCCTCCTCGAATTAAACTTTTATTGGTGCCTCAAGGCAATAGGCAAATTTTTTGAAATTTTGGGGTAGTAGCTCAGCTGGTAGAGTTTTGGATTCCAATCATGTATGTGAACTATCCAACGGTCGCAGGTTCGAGTCCTGTCTATCTCAAATTTTTTTTTGCACCCATTTCCTACGATAGTATAGATGTGCTCCCCCCCCCCCCACCTCCCATCGTATACAACGGCGTTCGAAAAATCTGATTAATTCGCTTTTTGTTTGTGCCCACCACTTGTATAGAGTTTTCTCCTACACTGAATTGTACATTTATTTATAATGTTGAATTGAAAACTATCTAAAAAACTAAACGACGATATGCAAGTCACTGGCTCATCACAAGCCTGGCTGTAGCAGAAATTGTGGCGTTGCTGGACAACGGTATCAATGAATTGAAAAAGGGAGTAGAAACATCAAGCATTTGGAATACGAACGAAACCACTGATCAAACAGTCATAGAACCTTTGCTAGCAATATGTAAAAACTTTAAAACTTCTCCATCGACTTCCACTTTGATGAACAATAGAAAACTATCAGGAGTTTGTTTTGAATTGTTTGCGTCGCTGCAGAAATCGCAAGCAAATACAGTAGTGTTGACGCTAGACATGATTTTGATTTAGCAACAATATCAACAATGGATGATAAAATACTCTAAAACTTTATTGCGTTTATTCTTAATTAAGTAAACTTTACTTCAAACAACATGAGCGATATGTTGACTTATTTATATAAATGCCAGGCAACTACAACCGCCTGTTGATCACAAATTAGCGCACCATATCGCACAAAGTGTTGTTGCGCAGAGTCCCATATATTTTCTCCCATGTTTTGTGATCAAAGAGAAGGATATTGAATGCGACTGTGCTGCGCATAGTGCCAGAGGCTCATTTCGGATGTGTGAATATAAGCGGAGAGCGGCTATTTTAAAAAGAAAAGGGCTAAAGAAAATGTCGTTGAGTGTCATCTGAAACTTTGTTATTGTTATTGCAAATAAAAAAACAACGCGGTCCAAACTGGTTAAGATGATAGATTATCTTGAAATTGTTGCTTTGTCTATTTGCATACAATTATCCGCTCCAATTTTGTTGCCCCTTTTTCAGTTTTTTTTTCTTGTGATCGCAAGTTTATTTTCTTCCCGCGAGAAATAATCTCTTCGCATCTTGTAATGCATTACACGACTCAGGCTAGATTTCCGGCTCGATAATTAAGTATCGCCTTCTCCTTTGGGAACAACAGAGCACAGCGCAAAACGTGTTTTGTCTGCGGACCCAATCATTGGACGTAAATCCTCTTAGACTGGGTTACACGTGGAGGCAAAGCCGCATCAGTTGCTCTTTCGGAAAAGTTCTTGTAAACGCAAATCCCGCGCTAACATAATATTTTTTTTCTCTTGCATCAATTCCGCGCAGTTTACACCGACAATATAATAATTGCGAGGTGTTGGCATTGTCATGGTATCATTAGGTGGATGCTTAAGAGGTACTTGAGAGATGTTTCAGTGGAAAGTAATTTTCTGCTGTTGCTGTATTTGAGACAGAGGTTCTAGACAAAAACAATCAGACAACGACGGTGGGGAAAATGGATCAAACCATACGTTTGATGCATAGTGTCACAGCAAAGTACCGGCTGTTCTTGCTCATCTATTGGATAGAGTTGATAGGCTAACCTATTCGCTTTGCGGTAATTACGTGCATGCTAAAAGCGAAGTATGCATGTGGTGTTGTTTGCACTTGCTATTACCGCTATCGGCGAGGCGCTTATCCTACCACAACTACATGGCATGATAATCTAGCTACATTATAACCAGGAACTGGGGTTTTAGCTTCACCCCTCATCTGCAGCCTTGACTCAATAATATTGTCTCAATTTTTTGTTGCTTCTTTTTTGAAATCTGTTTCCTTCGTATTCCACTTAGTTTGTTCTATTTCTCTTTTTTTTTTGTTCCCCTTTTTGCAACCACATTTTGGGTTGCGTTGACAACCAGATCCAAGCGAAGTTTACAAAAAAATTCAGGATCTAAGTAGCAGATTACAACCACACAAAAGAAACAAAAACTCAAATAAGAGAGCTGCATTTGTGTTAAGTCTACAAAAGAAACGGCCACTTAACCAATGATAACTGTAGAGGAGCAAAGCTGTTCTTATAGTCTTTTTGCACCCCCTGAAATTGCAGTTCCATCTACGCATACACACACCCAAATAGCAACTCCAAGTACTAGAGAGCTTTGGATTTAGCGCCTTTTGCATATTCCGTGGATACTAAGGCGTAGGCTTCAAATTTCGAGGGCAATTTATGCAAGTTATTTAAAATCCTATACCGGAATTGCATTTATATGGAGAAAGCAACGAGTCTTTGCTGGAATATATGCAAATAATTACCACTTCCGAGGGTGCTTATCTATGTAAATATGCAGCACGAGCTAATCAAAATAGGTGTAATATGTCCGAATTCCAGTGTAATTTCGAATTCCGAGGGAACAATAGAGAACTAAATAAGCGGTTCTGCAAACTATGCACTTTTAGTTTGTCCAAACAGGTAAGCCAGTTCTGGAACTACTTCTTTCTTGAAGAGAGAGGTTTAGCTTGCAGCGACTGCATAGAATAGTGTGGAGGATATCGTATGATGGAGTAATTACACATCCCACTTTGGCGTTGGGTTGGATCGGTTCTGGAACGTCTTCTTCTTGATTGAACCCAAAACGCTGGTTTGTATTGAGACAAAGCAAAAGTTTGTTCGTGGCTGGGTGTGTTTTTGTTGGTTTCAAAGCGCTACAATTCCTATTGAATGCGAATTAAACATCGAAGACACTCATAAATACTTTACAAAACAATTTCGTATATGAGTGTCAACATCAGGCTGGTCAATATAAGAGTGCTTATAACACAAACCTGTTGCATCTTGATTACGGAAAGTCATACCAGTGCACATTACCTTGGCTCTATTCCTATGTACCGTGTATGTACTCGTTCATATGCGGTACAATTACCTCCTTTTCTGGAAATTTCCAGCAAAAACCTTCTATTTTTGGCACAAATAAATTAGAGAATGTTGGGAATGTGATTACATTCCCTTCCCATTCTGGCTATTCCGTACACAAAAATCGACGGGGATGTACCAATCAAAGTCATTCACATACCAGCAAATTCTTGAATTTTGAACCTTACACAATGTCACCATTGCGGAATTTGTCTCGCAATAACCCCAGGTACCTGCTAGTATCTACTCATTTACTACAATGCATTAATCCAAGAGTACTCACACAGCCTATTTGAAATTTTCTTTCTTTTCAGGCGTCACGAATGATAAATGTGATTGAAAGATATTTGTTTTTTACACATCAGAAAACTTAAAACAACACAAAACTAAATGACAGAAGACAGAAAAATACAAAGTTTGTGCTCACTATAATACCAAAAACAATAGATTGGTTTTGAGACATTTTCACAACCACTCTGGTTGCAAGTTGCTTCTACCTCGTTTTTTACCAAATATGAAAGGTACAAAAAACACGAATAGTTTATACTCTGCATACACTAAAGATCTCTCCCTCCCTCCTATATACATAACAAAGCAGCTTTTGGTGTGACATAATTAGCATGGCGCACAGTTCTTAATTCGCATATGCGCTGCAATCATCCACGGATTATGTGCTGCCATGATTTATCCGTTCGGAAGGCTCTGGTGAGGGAATTTTTTTCCCTTGCACTACTTACTTGGGCAACTGCTATATCTGCTAGTCACGTACTGCCACGAGAGGAATAACGCTTACTTCATGTCACACATTGTAAGTTTGGGTCCATGCAGTAGATCTTTACATGTCGTTTTTCCTCTTGAATTCTGGCAATTTACATCGTTTCTGGTGAGCCATTATCCGAACAGCTCGGCTGAGCTTCGCTCGCAGTAGCACCAACTCATTTCGCAAATGCAAGAACCAACTTTTCATTTGCAAAAGTGATTTTTTTTTGCCACTGAAGCTCTTAATTCTTCATTTTGTACTTTTCACCACACCTTCCCCAATAGGAAACAGGCAAGCCAAATTAGTATTTTGTGTATTGCAACAACTTCAACCTCAGGTGATTTGTATCATAGAAGAATGCTTAACCTTCTGCTGACTCTTATTTGGTTGATGTTCAAGTTACAATAAGAACTGCTATTTTTGTTCTCTCTGATAAAGAAAGCAATGGATGAATTTCAAGTAACACAATGTTGGAACAGCATTGTCTTACTAATTGGCACACAATTTCAAGACGTATAGTTATGTCATAGCCTACTTTTGTATCAGAGCAAGAGAGTCCACTTAATGTTAAAAATAAACAGAAATAAACCTTACCTCTAGGCTAACAATTGTACCAAATTTTGAAAAAAAAAGTATTCCAGTTTAATATAGCCCTTCTATTTTGTCTCACGAGATGGTGAAGCAGGTACACTAATCCGAATGTATTTTGTAAGAAGAGTGCCATTTTTACCCCCCTTCTATGCTTTGCAGTGAAATGATGAAAAATACACGCCATGCATTGCTACGTAATTACAAAAAATTATGTTTTGGTGTAAATTACATACAGCATTTTGTGTAATCACAATCTTTTTTTTTGCGACTCACTCCATAAAGGGACACGACTGCACCATGTTACCACACCAGAAACTCGATATCCTGATCAATATTTGTCCCCTACCCTCCCCAACTAAGCGAAAACTATAATAACTATTTATTTTCATACCCCTTGACCCAAAGTGCGTCGCCTCAATTGAATTTTAGGCAGTTTGTAGTTTGTTTACCATATGATCGGAAAGTGGTTATTCCGGAACATAGTTTTCTCAAAGCGTGAAGCCGAACTAGTTGTACACAATACCCAGAAGTTGTTTGTGTTGACACCGACTTTTGTAATATTGTTTGTTTTTGCGGTGAAACAAGTCAATAAGACATCCTCCTCGAACGCAATAATGCTAGCAAAAGTATCATATCGCAAGTGTGTCCACTAGGCTATTTAACTAATCTACAACTCACTCGATAGCACCATCACGCCTTCTCCATGCGTCTTTTCATGTCCCCAATTACCAAGGAAAACCTTTGGCTGAATTTCTTGTGCGTCAAACAATATCGCCGAAACAAAACAAGATTCACCACAATTAAAAAATCACAAATCGAAAAAGGCTAAATGCTACCAACAACAAACCGGCAAAACTTCCCATGAATCTTGTCTTCTTTATCTTGTGTTTGTTAAAAAATGTTGCTTTGTGCGTGTGGGCCTCCCACTCACATTAGCCTCAGGTAAGGGTGGAAGTGGAAGTTTCACAGAGCCAACCATTAGTGTGAGCTTACAACATAGTTCACAAAAACAACTTTTGTCGTGATTATTTTGACATAGTCGTGTGTTAGAAGAGAATCGCAAGTTTCGTTCATATCGCACTAATGATCCGGAAAAAACAAAATATATCTTTAACATCTTTTACTGAGCGTAAAAATAGTTTAGTAATCATTGGGATGTAGGATAGCAATCACTTTGTTGTTGCTTGCTGTAAATTATGTTTGAAAATCTGGTTGGTTATGTTTCCCTTGGTTTATCGTTAACCCATACCGCTTTTTTTCTTTTTTGAAGATCCTGATTTGGAGAGGTTTAAGAGCCAAGCAAAAGCAAAAGCAAAATAAATAGAAAAATACGAACAAGTTTCTTCTCTCTTTTTGCAAAGAGAGCAAGAAACAACAGTATCATATCATGATATTTAAACTTTATGCATAATGTGCAATTACTAAAATATTAACAAACAATAAATTATCATGGTGGGCGCACAAAGAGCTTTGTTGAGTATATTTTTATTTTCAAACAATCTAGAACAATTGAAAACTTGATAGCGAGTTTGTGCTAAGCGCTTACAGTAAAAAAAAAAAAAGTGTGTGGGCAGTTTTTACCAAAACATAGTGCAGTAACGTTAGAGCCGGAATTCAAAGAGGGGTAAAACGTGCCCGTATAGCTAGTGGACACTGATGCACTCTCTAATTTTGGGAGAGGGAGAGTGAAGGGGGGAAAAGAAAATGAGACATCAGTCATTTTAGTTGACCAACTCATCTTGAGCTCGAAAAGGTCAAATAAATAAGACAGCAACATGTGACAAGCGAGCAAAGACAAAAAAACGTTTATTGTTGAGACTAGTTGTTAGGCGGTCCTGCTTTTTTGTAAGTCTAGAAGAGTCGTGGTCTTTGATCCAAGCTCACTTTAGGGTTAGTTTTTTTACTCATTGTTTAGTAAGTCAAAAGTGCTAAGAAAAACGAGAGGCGGTGAGTAGGGGGTCTGAGTCAGTACATCTGATTTTAATCATACGTTTCACTCGTGATAACCACGTTGCATTAGCTGTGTGAAAGCCTTTTCTTTTATTGTCGGAAATAGGACATTATGTATGGGAAGTCTAGAATATATACAGTACTTCACTATGTGCTATGCAATAGGCACTTACACATAAGCCTTACACAAAGAAGAGTGCAATCAAGAAAATGAAGAAGAGTCTTTGCATTGTAAAGATAATAAAAGAAACTGGAAGAGCTTCAAACCAAACAATAGAAGAGAAGTAAATTTGTGAAAGATACATGTGCAGTCCCTCTACTATTTCAATTGACTCTCTCGATCAACGTTGGTAAAAAGTGTGGTTATTGTATATCCCATGCGAATAAATACTCTTTGGACAGAAAGGTATAAATACAGACCAAACCACCCTCGAATTTGGGCTCATGGTCTTCTTTTGATCCTTATAGAGTAAAACTACAACAAAAAACTGAAAGTAAAAGTCTCATCCCCAATTAATTACCACAACATACAATCTAGAATATTCAAACACTACTTAAGCTACTATATTTTGAATTTTAAACTCGGAACTCCATCACTACTAATAACTTCGACAGTGGTTATTAAATTTTTGATACCATTGTTGAGAGCTATAAACGCATATACACATACACATACAGATACACACACTACACTAAAGCAAGAAGTAGGTCATTCATCTGCAAAAACTTTCCACCATTTTACTTTTAAACTTTGCATCAGTTTAAACAAGAGAGAAAAACAATAGGAAAAGGGGACTTTTATTAATATTAATAATTCACAACTAAAAGCTTTTTCTGCAGTCGATACAATTTTCATTCATTTTTTTTCGGTGCGGTCTTAACTGAGAGTTGATTTATAACCGACTTCATATCCGGATTGAACACAAAAACAAAGAAGACCAATATACGGAATAGGCATTGAGACAGACCACACGCCCATTTTTTGTCATTTGAAGTTGCATATAAATATACACACTGACCCAAGTTTGGAACTTCCCCATAATTCCATTGAAATAAAGCCATACCAAGTCCTCACCACTATATCTACACATTTTTCAAAACTCATTGGCGTTCCGAAAAAAAATATAATTTCGGAACAGACATTACTAATACGCCGCTTAAATCCGCGACTCTTTTCCAAATTTGAACCGAGATAAAATGCAATCTGAAAACTCCGTGCACGCTTGTCATGTTAAGAAGAAGAGAGTTGGCAAGGCTTGTGATTCGTGCCGTATCAAGAAAACTAAATGTGATGGTAAAAAGCCTTGCAATCGGTGCTTACTTGACAACAAAATTTGTGTGTTCACAGAAAAGCGGAAAGTAAAGGAAAAGATTCATCCACCAGGGTACATTGAGTTATTAGAGACAAGATTGGATATCTTATCAAAGCTGTTTGAGAAATTGATCGAATTGTCGAGACCCCATTTGCCATTTATTGATGAAATTGTGCAGGAGGAATCAGCTTCCAAGAAGGGCCACAATGACAATGTATCTTCTTCACCAGAATCAAGTGAAGGAGACAACAAGGTTGACAGTATCCCCATCAACAAAATTGTATCTTATTTGATTGAACAACGTGGTTTGTTACAGAATGTTCCAGTTGATTGGGAAGAGGGTGCTTTGATAGCTGCTAATTTTAGAAACGACAATTTACAATCATCATCACAAGCATTTGCTGAACACAAGTCAGAAAAGATTACCGGGGGAGGATCAGACTCATTTGACTTGCATTCACCTCCAGTCATGAGGCCAGTGAATAGAGCATGCTCTACATCATCTTCAAGGTCACAGGTTCGCAAAATGATTAAGGAAGAGCCAATTTCTCCAGCTTCATCACACAGTTTTTCGGGTAACTTCAACCTCAACAGTGACGAGCAATGGGTTGCAAATGATCAAGCGTTGTCAGAATTAGGCAGTGATTCACTTGAAAGGAACAGTGGAATGTCTCCACCTTCCATGAATGACAACCAACAGCACAAACAGCAACAGCGAAACGGAGACTATAATGGACACAACCAAACTCCACTCACTGCTTCACTTTTTTCCAACAACTACACCAATCTTCGTCACCAGCCAATAAGCAAGAACCCATCCTTGACCTCGTTGAGCAACAAGTATGAAGCACACACTTTGTCATCAGCACCGAACTCGTCATCTGAAACTACACCACCATCATCCATTTTCACAACCAATAGTCCCATCACATTGTCGACTGTACGCAGATCATCATCAACACTCTCACAGCCCCAGAACAACAAATTGAAAAGCTGTATTGCCCATCACCATCACGTACATAAACCAGTTCATCATAGCCGTCACAGCTCTTTGGAAGTAAAGAAGAGATCAAACAGTTTTGAATTGTCTCCAACCGGTTCGATACAAGATGGATCGTCCCATCCTTCGTCGGCAGTTGCGTCAATAGCTGATGAGTTCATTGCCAATGACAGGTATTACGATGCAATGGGTGACGTAATAGCACTTCAACCCTCATTTGAATCATCACCCACCAATCAGCTGATGGATAGGGCAATGGATGACGGTTTCTACAACGAAGTTGCTCGTGGACCACTAAACTTTCAAGGTCCTGGTGCATTTGAAGTTTTAATTGGCGCTTACGAGGATTCACTTATGAACAACAGATCCTTCTTGGAAAAGTATTAGGTTATTGTTTCGAGGCTCTTTTTTTCCATTCATTTCTTGCTATGATAGATATCATCAACCGTTGGTAGTGCTGAGTATATCTGTTGGGCATCCTTCCGTTTCGTTTTGTGAATTTTTTTGTTTATTGTGTTTCTTTAGTTCTACTGTGAATTGTTTATAATATATTAATAGATACCCATGTGATAACCAGTTGCGGAAATGTGTACCCTTCTCTTTTGTGAAATCAATCTCTTTGTGAATGGATATTGTTCTACAAACGATTCATTGTTTTAAATAAGCTAAGTCAAAGAAACAATGCCCTCTAGAAGTGTAAATTACATTGTATAAGAACAGAATTGGGCTATTGACTCGAGGTGGATGATCAAATTCCTATAATAGCTGAAGACAAACTAAACCCACAGAATAGTTTCCGGAATTATGCCTCCGATTAAGAGACTTGTAAATGGATGTTCAAGTTTTGGCAGCTGAAGCTCAAAACAGGATGAGGGATATTCCCCCCCCTACGTACACAACAGCCGTTCTCGGAAAGCTTTTTTACAGCCGACTAAACAACAGGATTGAAAACCCAAAAGAGATTGTTATTGTTCCCACAATTTGTCTTGGCTTGCCTGCAACCTCTCAATCCCGTTTGTGGTCTGATTTCAACTCATCAAGGTAATTTTAACAAAGGTTGCATTATTTCTGATTCTTGTGTGGTGCATCTAGATTGAAAATTTTTGACCGACTTTTTTGTAAAAGCGCTCGTAAAATCACTTTCTCGTATTTTGGTTTCTGTAGGAGCGCCTTTTTGCATTTTCTGCATTTAATAAATTGACATGTTTCAAGTTTGACTGTGCATACAAGAGGGCATTCTTATGCAGCATTTGTATGGAGATGGGTCTACTACTGGTTGTAGGGCTTGGGCTAATGCAAACCACCAGCAACCACATTGGGAAACAATTTTCTCATACTAGCTTGTTCATTATTGATGCATGACACCACAGTCAAGCGAAAGCTCTTAACTGCGCTGTTGCGCGAGAAAACAACGATCGGCAACGTTTTTTTGACTTTTTTCCACAGTCATGCATCGGTGACAAGAAATTTCCATGTTGCGTTCGCAAAGCCAAGACTACAGTTCTGGCAGATTAACAAGTTTACACTAAGTATAGTGCGCCCAACAAATAGACTCTTCTAACCAGTCCATAAGTTTGCTATAAAGATAAACAAAATAAAAATTAATAAAAAGCATAAAAAACGGTAGCTAAACCTTATTTCGTTGCAACTATTTGAGATAGCAATCGAGGTTTATCCGCACATGCTTGGTCTTTGTTCCATCATCGAAACGGTGGCGGATGACGCCAGTTTGCACTCATTAACCTCAAGCACCATTCAAAGTGTGGGGTACATTCGTCAATAGTTACTCTGGCAATGTTGCTGTTATGAAGAAGAGGAAAATTTCCGCACAAGCAATATACATTTCATCATCATGTTTGCAGCCGACATATTGTCGCCAAGCGTAATAGCTCGTAATTTTGTCTGTCGAAGCGATTTTTGTATCATCTTTTAGTATGTTCTATTTTTAGTTTTGTGTACTCAACTAAAAGTGCATAAAGGTTTGGTTGCATTAACCTCCAGCAACACTCTCAGGCGGGGGTCACGTTGTTCAGTACGCCCTGGTTTTGAAGGGTCGTGTCAACGTCACAGAGCAGGCTGCATAAATAATTCAATGAAGATATAGAAGCTATAGTTGCAATCTTCTTGATTGAGTGTTTGAACATAGGAAAGAAATCATACGTTTGAGGTTAGTGGTATCATGCGTCGGCCTTTTCTTTCATTAATTACGTTAAGGCTTCTTTCCATTCTGTCGGTTCGTTTTTTGGTCGATAATAAACGGCTTCTCAAATTTTGCAACAAGAATGCTATCATTGTATGGTCACGATCAACAGCCAGTATTCATAGTAACCTCGTGGTTTCGACCTACCACGATTCGAATTGGAGAATGCACCCCAAGGTTCCAAAATTGCTCACTGACTTTACCAGGTAATCAAAACAAACACCATAGAACTTTAAAGTTTCCTCTAGACAACTTATAGGAGGTAACAATGAGGTATAAAAAGTATCTCATGCTTCACGCTTATACGTGGTTTTTTGAGTCGTAAGTTGAAGAGTTTTGTTAAGGGTATGACCCCGCTCGCCTTTACATTGGATTTCTCATTTAGGAAATAAATTCAATTAGGCGTGTTGCATTGAGCTATCAGCCAGCAGCATTATATAAAGGATTGGACTTTCCCACAAGGAAAAGCAAAATGGAAAATCAGAACAGAAGAATGAAGAATAACGAAGAACATAACAATAAAGAATAATGAATAATCAAATTATAGATCGAACCTACAACGCTATTACTGATCAATCATTCAATACTTACAAGTATTTATGCACATATCGTCAAGTCTTGGTCTGACTTCAATCAAGAAGTACATGATCTCATATGACAAGCACCCCCAAATAAATACAATATTGTAAGACCTAATTTCTATGAACTTTTCCGTGACAACGACTTGTCAATCCAAACACATTGGTTGGGTTACGACTTACTCGAGTCCCACACTCAAGGTTTTAGCCCACTAATGAGACTGTGTTCTGGGGGTAGTAGCTCAGCTGGTAGAGTTTTGGATTCCAATCATGTATGTGAACTATCCAACGGTCGCAGGTTCGAGTCCTGTCTATCTCACTTATTTTTACATCATGTTCTAATGACATGTAATTATCTCTTCTTTTTTTGACCATTAACCTCCCTGCTTATCGGTGGAAGTCTTCCGTAAATAAGGAATTGCACAGGCCCCATTTCAGTGTGTGAAATGCTAATGTTGGTGAGTATGTTTTCTGTTTAAATTTTTGGTTGCAATTGCTTGCAAAGTATGCAGTAGTTGATATTAGACCTGTGGAAACGAAAACAAATCGTCTTTGAAAAATGCATCAGAAATAATTTAATTATCCCTTACAGTCTCGATAAGTTGTGAGTGAGTTCTCCGATAGCTAATAACAATCCGGCTCATGCCCCTCCTCTCTCAAGCTTTATATAAAATTAAATTGAAAAAAAAAAGAGTAAAAAAAAAATAATTCACCTAAAATGTTTCTTTGGAGATGGCCAAGAGCAAGAACAAGCCAGTAGTGGAACGCGTGACGAAGAAAAAGATAAACGAGGAGACCGCACCCGATGATTCAAAGAAACCAGCTCGGGGATTAGTTGTGGGTGACAATTTTGGATGGACAGGAAAATTGCCTGTAACATTACTCAATGAGCACTGCCAGAAACAAAAGTGGAACAAATGTCAATATGATATGATGCGGAAGTCCAATGGATATGTTGGAATAGTAACGTTATCTTGGGAGAATCCGAAAACCAAAGAGATCTTATCAGTGAAGTATACGCCGACATATTCTCCTCGTGAAACAAGCAACGAGGCTAGACACATGGTCGCAACTTTTGTTCTACATCGGATAAATTACATAAAAAACATGAAGATGTTGCTTCCAATCATTTTCAGAGATTATTGGACAGATTTAGAGAAAGAAAGGTTGCAATTATTGAAAGAAGACAAATCACTACATGATAAAAGATACAATATTAATCCCTTCGTCGTGGTCATGGAACAACAAAAGGCAAAAGCCGAGAAAGAGAAGGAGAAGACAGCGAAGGACAATCAAGATTTAAAGACTCATAAGCAAGTGATCAATATTGGACAAAAAATAGTGACTTCGGAACCAACAATCACAAGAAGCATTATACCCAAAGGTGCATGGGAACACGCGCCATTGATGGACATACCTTCTGATATGAGAGTTGAAATTGAAAAATCAGTGCAAAAGCATTCAAATTGGAATGC
Source organism: Lodderomyces parapsilosis (assembly GCF_000182765.1). Classification (NCBI taxonomy): domain Eukaryota; kingdom Fungi; phylum Ascomycota; class Pichiomycetes; order Serinales; family Debaryomycetaceae; genus Lodderomyces; species Lodderomyces parapsilosis. Next base: position 1,985,920 of record NW_023503280.1, on the reverse strand, counting down.
AGGAAATGGAGTTGCTGACGAGTCAATTGTAAAAAAGTTGATTGGGTTGGGATTCAGGGAGAGCCATGTAAGGGAGGCACTTCAGTATACTTTAGAATTCACTGACGCGCTTGAATGGTTGATTTTTCATATCCCTGAGGATGACTTGCCGATACTTTTTGCTAAATCTCGTAAGGACTCGGAAGTACTGCTTACAATTTCACAAAATTTGAAAACCGAGTTGGTTTTAAAAAGACTAAGAAATTCTGGATTTGATGAAGATGAAATATTGCGGGTATATCAGGAGACGGGGGAGGATGAAATTGAGACGAGCGTTCAACTTACCAAGCTTTTAGCACCAGAGGCGACGGAGATTACTAAAGAGGAGCAAAGCCAAGAAATATGGGATCAAGAGGTTGAAGCAATTGAGTCTACAAGAGAAGTTACGCTCTCAGACGACAAAAGCATCACGCTTCCCTTAAATCCGAGTGGTATTAGTGAAGGAGTCATTACCTTGAAAATTTCCAAAAGCGGAAACTATCCCAACGAAATACCTGGATTACTGTTGATTGTTGCAGAAAAGTATAATCTAGCCAACTACGTGAAACTATCTATTGTGAGGAATCTCCTCAAGACTTTGCACGTAGGAGAGTGTATGATTTTTTCAATTATTGAGTGGTTGGAAGAGAATATGATCACTATTGTCAATAACCCAGGCCCACTCGTCACATGTCAAAAACGGTCAAATTATGCCAAGAAATCAAGGGAAATTCACGCTACTATCAAAGGGAGGAAAAAAGTGAAACAGAATGAGAATGAAATAAAACTTTCCTACCAAAATAGAGCAGCAGTGTTGCAACAAAATATGAATGAAAGAAAAGAACTTCCTGTTTGGAAAAAAGCTCAAGATTTGGTAAAAGTCATAAATGGAAACGCCATCACTTTAGTTACTGGTGAGACGGGATCTGGTAAATCGACTCAAATTGTTCAGTATATTCTTGATGATTTGAACTCAAAAGGCGATTTCACCACAACTATATTCTGCACACAGCCAAGACGTATTTCTGCCATTGGGCTAGCTGCTCGTATAACTGAAGAGAGGGGTGACATCATGGGACAAGAGACGGGGTATATGATCAGAGGGGAAAACAAAGTGGGCCCCAACACCAGGATCACTTTCTTGACTACCGGTATCTTGCTAAGGATGCTTCAAAACATAACTAAAGAGGAAGACCATGCTTTATTTGATAACCTTGGGTATATATTTATTGATGAAGTACACGAACGATCAGTTGATAGTGACTTTCTACTCATTATTTTGAGGGATGTGATGAAGAAGTTTAAAAAATTGAAAATTGTTCTCATGTCAGCCACCATAAAAATTGACAAGTTCAATGCGTTTTTCAAAAAACCTTTGATCCATGAACATGTGGAGGGTAGGACATTCCCTATAAATGATCACTATTTGGATAACATATTGAGCGATCTAGATTACTCGATGGAAGTTGGAGGGGAAATCATTAAACCACGCGCGGACTCTGCATTTTTCAAGAATGGAAACATAAATTATGAGTTAATTGCTCTGCTAGTGGAGCATATACACCAAAAGTTGACCTCGGAGAATAACCGTGGTTCAATATTGATCTTTATGCCTGGTGTACCAGAAATCAATCGTGTCATAAAGGCAATAAACAGTATTGCTGATTTCTGGACATTACCACTCCATTCATCTTTATCACCACAAGAGCAAAAGAAGGTGTTTCAATCAGCTCGTGGACAAAGAAAGGTGGTTGTTTCGACCAACATTGCGGAAACCTCTATCACAATTCCTGATTGTGTAGCAGTGGTTGACTCTGGTCGTTCAAAGTCGATGTTTTTTGATACTTCCCTAAATGCCACTAAGCTAGTTGAAGAATGGTGTTCTCAGGCTGAGATCAAACAGAGGAGGGGACGTTCTGGTCGTGTTGCCGCTGGTGATTGCTACCACTTGTACACCAAGGATACTGAAGACTCGATGCTCCCTCAGCCGATACCTGAAATCATGCGTGTCCGCTTGGAAAATTTGTACTTGATTGTAAAATCAATGGGGGTGAAGAATGTTGAAAGTTTCATCGCAAGTGGGTTGGACTCTCCTGACCAATCCGCATTACTATCGGCAAAAACATTTTTGCAAGACGTTGGCGCTCTAGACGGGGAAAAGTTGACAACATTGGGTCAATACTTGTCATATTTGCCTACAGATCCCCATACGGGCAAATTACTTTTGTTGAGTTGTATTTTTGGGTGTCTTGATTTTTGTTCAGTATTGGCAGCTATAAGCTCGGTCGGTAGTATATTTGTTCACTCAGTGGAAAATAGGGACAAAATCAAGGATGTTACCATGAAATATAGCGATAAACAAGGTGACTTTATTGCAATGGCAAATCTATACCTCGCATATTCGGACTCTTTTAACAAGAAGTTTATGTCGGATCACTGTTTGTCATTCAACATGCTTAAAGACGTAGCCTCGACAAGGCAGCAATATTACCAATTGTTGTCCGAAATGGGATTCATCAAGCTGCCAACTGTACCAAGGAAGGTTCTGAAACCAAATTATGATATGACTCGAGCCATAATTATCGGCGCGTTTTATCCCAACATCGCTAGAGTTCAATATCCACCAAAGAAATTTCTAAAATCATCACTGGGAGCAATTGAAGCAGATACAGACGCTCGCTTGACCAAATACTGGATCAAAAAGGAGAATCGTACCGACCAGGACTCTTCATTAGCTGCAACTCGAGTATTTATCCATCCATCATCCGTCTTATTCGGCAAAAACACAACGGGGTTTGAAATTGATGAGGAACTTGAATCCCACATCACTCGAGAGGATGGCTCAATAGATATTGACAAAGCGAGACAAATGATCCCACTTAATAAACCATTACCGGCATCCAAACACACATTCATCGCCTACAGGTCATCTCATTTATCCAACAAGCTTTACGTGAATGGAATTACGCCTTCAAACACATTAGCGACGTTGCTCTTTGGTGGAAGTTTTGAGTATGATTTACATCCTACAAGTGGTACACCTTCGAATGGTATCATTTTGGACACATGGTTACCTGTAAGAACCTGGTGTAAAAATGGGGTCCTAATCAAACAAGTGAGGAAGCTTTTGGATACCTATATGGATTCCCTGTTATCAAGCTTTGACAAAGCCGAGAACAACGACGATATTGTTGCAATTATAAAAAAAGCTGTCTCTCTATAGGACACCAGTTAATAGATAGATGTTATAGATTTAGTTGCGAGTTGAAACATTTTGAGTCATTGCACGACCACTGCCAAAATAAAAAATTAAAACCAAAACGGAAAGTAAATCGTTACATTAGCATATTTCACGCTCATACTCTACGCATTGAAAACCATCATGGAGGGATCAAGTAACCAGAGCATCACCAAGAATACGACTCCAACGCCCGAAGCGGAATTGAATCCTCAAAGAGTGAAAGCATTGTTGAACAAATTGCATGAGGAGTTCAATGCCAGCAAGACAGAAACAGATCCAATTAAGGTAAAAGAACACTTGGCCAAGGTGGATAAGATCAAACGGGTCTTGAAGATATATCACGACCAACAAAAGCAGCGTCAAGGTGGGGATTTGGCTCATGTGGCCTCGGGTAATGCACAAAGCCAGCAAACAAGTCATCAACCGGCAATAAGTACTCAGTCAGGTACCGATCCTTCAGTGGCAATGACAGCAGCAGCAACATCCTCGGTGCAATCACCTTTAGTAAATTTGCAGCCTTCTTCACATAGCCAAGCACATGCTCCACCTCAAGACAATGTAACGAGTCAATTTCCACAAATTCAATCACCAGCTCCGCAAAGACCAAACTCCGCTTCGCCTGATGCTCAGAAAATAACAGTTGAAAAGTACAATCAAGTCAAGAGCGTTTTGAAAGACTTGGCGGAAAAAGTGCAGTCGCTAACTCTGGCAAAGGAGAGGGAAACTGATCCTACAAGAATCCAAGCCATGGAGAAGACATTAACTGAAAGTCGAGTACAGTTACAACAGTATCACAAAGGAGCATTGTATATGAGGAAGGTGTTGATGGATTCTGGAAGGCTAGCAGCAAATGCAACACCAGTTTCAAGTCCTCGTCCAGTGACAGCAGCAACAACAGCAACAACAACAGCAACAACAGCAGCAACAACAGCAACAACAACGGCAGCACCACCAATAGCTCTGGATATATCTAGCGCCACTACCCACCAACAAAACTCTTCCATCGAGAGAATAACGTCGCCTGCACCACCTAAAATCAGCAATGCAGATCAGCAGTCATCAAGTCATCCGAAACTGACCCTTCCTCAAGCCATTCCTAATTCGTCAGCTATTACAGTGAATAAGAAATTACCGTCACCTATATCCAACGAGTCAAAGCCAACACCATCACCGACATCAACAAAGCCCCCCGCAGTGACGAAAACGTCTTCTGCAACCAAAGCTCCTACAGCCATATCACAACCATCTACTGCAAATACAACTACAACCACAAAAAGACCACAGATCTCTACAAATCCAACTACCACCTCTTCTACAAATCTTGTCAACTCACTCAGGGCATTTGGCAACCTGCCAACAGTTTCCACAAGCATTCCTGACAACGATGGTCGGGTTCTCACTAAACGAAAATTGAATGAACTCATAACTAATTTATCCATTGATCAAGGAGACACAAAGCCCTCAGTGGACAACGATGTCGAGGAGTTGTTTTTGGACTTGGCTGATGAGTTCGTTCGCAGTGTTATGGGATTTTCTTGTAATTTGGCCAAACATCGGAAGTTGGATAAACTTGATATCAGGGATGTACTGTTGAATTTGGAGAGAAACTGGGGGATCAAAGTACCGGGATATATGCCAGATGAAATTAAGCCAGCAAGACGCTGGCCAAAGAAACCAGACCATAAGAACTAGTTTTTACTGTATAACATTACATAAGAAGTATCGCCAAAAAGACATCCATGTGGCTCCAAATAAGCTAACCGCCCTTTAACAAGCTGTAATTACCTTCAGTAAAGTTGATCCTTCCACTCGAAACCAAATGATCCAAGTAAGATTGCAACAAGGCATCCTCTACAGTGGTAACATCAATTTCATCCTTAGGCACCATCATTTTGAGCAAAGATTTCACTCTGTCATAATTAAGTGCCGTTATATTCAGCAACATTCTCATCACATATGGTTCAATTACTTCGATATCACTAAACTGTGACTTGGAATATCTACCCCGTGATGACTCCATGGCATCAATAGCAATATATCTTTTCTTGCTCAACTCGCAAATCACCTCTTTTTCAACCCAAAATGATACGCCATCTCTAACCATAGATAACGGCATTTTCAATGATTTCGATATATCCTCTATGTGGAGGTCGTGATCGATGCCACTAAACATGGAAATGATAGCTGCTTTATCAGTGCTCACTTCAAAAACACGCACTTGCTCACCCACGTCAAGTCTTAGTTTTACCATTCCCAAACTAGGAACAAGTTTTAATTTTCTGCCTTGTTTATGATTACTATAGTATTTCTGGAACTCAGCAAACTCCAGCTCAATCGGTTCTGGCAATTTGAACGATTTTCGTTCCTCATCAATTTGGTCAAGGATACTCTCCCAATATAGATGCGACAAGATAGCCACATCACGAGAAGCTTTTGTGTTCAAATGCTTACTGGTGTGAAAATCTCGTAGCATGATATCCAACGTTGTAAAGTTGTCCTTCCCAAATCTAGACTTGAGCAAGTTCAACTTTGACTCAATGCTAGAAACATTGAAATTCTTTGATGCAATCAACTGATGGCCAAATAATTTGGTAAATTCCTCAATAAAGATTTCCTTTGACTCAAAAATCGACAATAACGACTCGATAGTATCACTGATTCTTTCTCGTTTAAAGTCTGGCAACGCGTCAATAGGGTCAGGTACCCAATTCAAATCCAAAGAATCCTCGACGCCATCTTTAATTTGGGTTGCTGCGTTATACTTTTCAGTGGAGTTTAACTCTAATGCCAAATCTCGCAACTTGTTTGATTCTGATACATCCAACATTCCATGAACCAACTTCACTATCACATCGTCCCTTGTCTTTAAATATCGACGTATAGGTCTCACCACTTTATCAAGAAGAACGCCCCTGGGATCAATCAATAAAAACGATTTGATTGTTTTCGTGTATGATGTAATAACATCAATCGTATTTGCTCCTGCATGAAGCAAGTTCTCATGACAGCTTAGAATAAAATGGTCGACCAATTTGGATCTCTTTTCTGCTTGTGCATGAGTTGAGATATCTCCCATGTAGGAAAAAATCCCTGTTGAGTTCATTGTTACATCCTGTCGCTCGACTCTATTTCTCAGTAAACAAGTGTAGAGCTCTTTGAGTGCAATTTCGCTACTTGGATATCCCAAAACTAGCGAGTAAATCTCATCTACTCTCAATGTTGTCAACTCCATATGTGCAATTTTCATCAATTCGTATAAATATACGTTGTTCATTGTATCTGTCAAATTGGACAGAGTGGTGTAACTCACAATGATAGAAAAGTTGGGATAAATTTCATTTTGAATAAAGGATTCAATGGAGTCCAACAATGGTTTGTCCCACACCCCTTTGCACAATTGATTGGTATACGCCTTAATTTTCTCGATTGATAAAACCACGAGAATTTCATTTAGACATTCCGACAAATTGACAGACACTAAAGTTGATATGATATCAATCACATTCAATGTTATTGACGATGAAAGGGGAGCTGAAAAGGCATCGTTGTTGAATAATGATTTTTCAAAAAAATTGTGCAATTCATTACGGAAATTGGTATTATCAAATAAGAATGACGTTAGAATCGAATTGTATTTTGTGGCGAATGCCATATTTATACGACTGGAAAGATTGAAATGATCAATGTGTGTTTCGTAATGATGCTTCATAAGCTTGATCATGTTGATATACTCCATAAATGAGCAATTAGCAACAACCGATTGTGGCAACGCCTTCAATTTTGTATTCACAGAGTTGACATAAAGATCAATAAATTTGGATTGGTCGGATTCATTCTTGAAACAACTCTTGATGGCCAACTTGACTCTATAAGAAGGATCAGCATACTTTGGCAACAAAAATTTGGGATCGATAGCTTCTTCTTTCTTCAACATTTGGCCAACAGGACTCAAAAGGTTGGTTGCAGTGGAGACGGATTGCGGCATGGAACCTGACTGAAAACAAAGTTCTAAACTTTTCTCAGGAATAATCGGCAGAATCCAATCAAGTAATATCTGTATATCATTATCTATATCAGAAGGTGAACTGGAAAGATCTTCAAGGGAAGGAAATCCAATTACGTTTCGTATTTGGTCTAAAGACAATGTATTAGAAGCAGCATCATTCATGTCAACATACTAGTACTTGTTTGAAGGAATATAGTGGTGAGTTTTTTACAGTGTGGTATAGATTGTTTGTTTCTCTTGAGTTTCCTCAAAATACATCACTTCACGCGATCTCTGACAAAAAACGTCAAAATTTCACTCTTCAGACAGAAAGGACATTTCAAGTTGGAGTTAGCACATCCATAGCCATGGTATGTTAAAATAGTGCTTTGACCCTACCACATCACCTACATCTGGTTCCGTACTAACTCCAACAGGTTAACAAATCGGCGTTGAAAAATCAATTTTGTGAATTGACAGGTACATCAACCACGACCGCAGGGAGGTACTTGGATGCAAGCAAGTACAACTTAGAACAAGCTGTTGATGCCTATTTTACCAAACATGCATCCAAATCCAGTCCTAACTCCAAATCAAACGGTAAGTCTTCTTCCCCCTTTTCCTTTGCCAAGCATTTGATTGCAATATTTGATCAATATAAAGATGCCAACAATCCGGAAGTGATAGATATTGATGGTACTTTAAAATACCTTGAGGATTTAGGTATAGACCCCGATGATCCGAAATCTCTAACTTTAGCATTTCTACTAAAGTCACCGCTGGTTGGTGTATTTAAAAAAGACAAGTTTTTGACTATTTGGCAACATTACGAGGTTCATGATGTCAAAGCAATGGCCGAGTTTTTAAACCATTTCCACGAAAACGTGTTACATGATAAAGGCTCCTACTCGGACTTGGAAACCAATGAAGTTATTGATTTTAAACAATTGTATGATTTCACATTTGGGTTTTTGAAGGAGTCGGAAAATCAAAAAGTGTTGGATATAGATTTAACAATTTCGTATTGGAAACTATTGCTACCCTTGATCACCTCAGTACATTTTGCCAGAAATAATTCGGATAGTAACGAAGACGACAAAGCGAAAATAGACGAACGAGCTCAAAATTGGTATGATTTTTTATCCAATAGCAACCCAAGACCCGTCATTACATTCGATACATGGTCAATGTTTTATTTATTCTTTTTGGAAGTGATAATCCCAGATCCATATAAGCTTTCAAATTATGACGAAATGGCAGCGTGGCCAAGCAAAATGGATGAGTATGTAGAATACTTGTCGGATAATAATTTGATATAAAGAATTATAGAGTGGTTATCGAAAAGCTAGTACTGGTAATCAAACACTATTGATACACCACTAAACAGATTAAATACAAAAACGAAGTAAATACACTCTTCCAAACCCTAATTTAATAAATTTCCAATACTCGACTTTCTTAAAGACAATAACGTCTTCGAAGCATATCTATCATTGAGTTGTTCCTCTTCTCCATCTTCCATTACCTCGTCTTGAACTTCTGTGGATGGAGTGTTTCGATTCCTTGACGTTTCAGTTGAAGATTCCTCATTCACTCGATCTCTGGGCGTTGAATTCGATGGCGTTATAGCAGGATCTGGTAAAGTAAACGTATTATTATTGGTGCAATTAATATTAGAGTTGTTTTTATTGACATAGTTGCGCATACTTGGTGACGTTGTCGTTGATAAAGTCGATTTCAATGGATTGGTGAACGGAGAAGGATTGGCTGATCGTATGGCGAAAGTTTGAGGTGAGATTGGATATGATGCTTTTCTGTTCCGTCTTTCGGTATTGTGATCAGAATACTTGTTGAGCATAGTGAATATTGGTGCCATATCTGGGGTGAAATCAGGTGTTGGAAGCAGCGGTTTATGGGTGGCAGATATAGATGTTTGAGAAGGTATTGAAGGAAGCGATGGCGCAACACTTGAGGAACGACTGCTGCTGATTACGTTGTCGTTGTCGTTGTCGTTGTCATCACCATCCCCATCACCACTATGACCCAACTCATGTGATTCCTCTTCCTCTTCCTCTAATATTTTGTTGTGATTCGGAGTCCAGCTGGGTCTGTTCATTTTAGGTTCATTGGATCGACGCTGTATCTGCCCTTCAACACTTTGCACTTCTTTCAATAAAGTTTTAAAGTTGAAATTGACATCGATATTTCTATATTGGTTAACATCAAGTGGTATTCTAGCAAAGTCGATGTTAAATTCCTTTGCCGCGGTTAAATTTATACTTGAATCATTCTTGATAAGCTCCTGCTGTTTTTGAATGATGTGATGCAAGTACAAAATGTATTCAACTGAACTTTTCAATATAGTCAACTTGTACATTCCATCAATCTTGTTGCCATTACTACCACCTCCCACATTTGAAGACTTCTTTGTGGATGAGCTTGACTCTTGATCAGGTGGGGTAGTATTGCAATTCCTGCAAGCTGGTATTAAGTATTTCAAAGCTTCAAACTCACGATTTATCTTGATTCTTCTTCTCTTCTCGATGATTGAATGTAATTGTTTGGTTTCATGCTTCCTTTTAGCTAGCTCTTCCTCGTCAATATTTGCTGTTGATCTTCTTCTCTTTTTCTTGCTAGGACCTAATGCCTCCAAATTTGGTGATGTTGGCATCGAATCATCACTATTGCCAATCGGACTCTTGTCCAGGGGATTATTATTGTAGTTGTTTGTCAATATTTCATAGTTGTTATTATTACCATCAGAATCTAGCTCTTTGTTCAACTGAATGATGGTAGTTTTTAACACTGGTGGGGACGGGAAAGACATTTAAAGGTGATGTATAGTTGCAAAATCGTATTATCGAGTCACAAAGTAGGAGTTAGACTAGTGTGTAATTAAATAGTGAGGTATGTGTGTATAGTTTATGGTAAATGGGGTTAGTTTTGTATTTGCAGATTACATAGATTGTAAATCTAGAAATACAAAGTAGAATTACTTTCTCTTGTATATATATATCACCTTGGTCAGATATAACAAATGCATTTCGTATTTTTGTTAAAGGTCCCACGAGGGTTGAAATTAATGTTTTCGTTTTGTAATACCTTGCGTTTGTGTACTTTAGACTGCATATAAGTGGGGAATACAATAGACACACACGCCCCTAAGCACACGTGAGCATTAGTACTGACACCACATGTCGCCTCGTGTTCATATCTTCGACGGTTTATGTTTGCCTATCAGCTCTTAATTTTAGCTTAGAGAAGTTCCTGTGAAAAAGTCTCCATGCAATGTGCGTATGTGTGTGCTTCAATATCTTGCATTAAGGAGTTCTTTCATAATTTACCAAAATATTTTCTTCATATGTCTCAATTTCATTGACACCACACTTCAAAAGAGTCACTAGCTATAGTTCTCCATGACAAAAATCGACCAACCTTACATCATGTAATTGAAAGATACTGCCTTTTTCAGCAAAATGATTGTTTTCAAAGTGTCTATGATCGTGTGACTGAAATCAATTTATTATCAACGTTACATATTTGATATTCTTTTTGATGTTTTTTCTTGTTTTTGCTTTGTGTAATTATTTGGGGGCCCATGTGGGCCTCTTTTTCTTTAGTTCACTTTTTCTCAAAAACCTATAACCATTTCTTTCCCTCTTTGCACCATTTGAAGCCAAAACCTGTGGTGGAAGCTTTGAACCAAGCCTGATTCATCTGACTTTACAGTTTAGTGTATGAATTTTCGCCTTGGATTAACTTTGGCAAATCTAAGCATCCACAATTTTTCCCTTTTCCTCCTTCTCTATTGAAACAATTTTCGCTCACAAGACACTTATTTATTGGCACCCACTCACTACTTTTGTGCAACGTGCCAAGTCTAAGCCTTCACTAACCAATTTAAACCATGTAGAACTCCACGATTAAGCATCTCAAACCATTGACACACCAGTCTCGTGAACGAAAACAGTTTTGACAATTGCCATGAAGACTATTTCTCTTTCAAACCTAGACTGTCAAACCCTCATTTTGAAGATCTCCATTAACTCCACAACTCACATCCTCAAACATTGTTGTCAAACTTCTACCTTCTTAGTTCCACATCCATGGTATCACTGAATATATAACAACGACCAACAGAACAGAAAACTAGTGTAATACTATCACTTCTCCAATGCTCAAGATGAAGATTAGTTTTGTAATTTTTACAACCAACTAGTTTTTTTATTTATTTTGTAGCAGCATTTCTCAGTGCTTTAGTTGTAACAACTGCATACCCATATATATTCAAAACTCCTGCTAACAAGTACAAAAGAAACACTATATTTCATTATCAGATGGCAAACATAAGACGGTTGACTCCTGCTCCTCCTCCTCCTACAAATGCCTGGGATTTGAATACATTGGTACCGAAACAAGAGACTAAAAAAGTGGCAGCCGAAATATCAAGATGCCAGAAAGACACAGAAGTCGGTACGTTGGTCATTCCTCTTTTGCAATTGCAATCAGCTATCGAAACAACGCAATCTCTTGCGACTCTACCATCAAATGATGCGTTGTCCCTAGAATCACCACAACCAAAAGTGGCTGCAAGAATAACAAATAAACTGAACCATTTCATTGAAGTTGGCAAAACGGTTAGAATCAAAAAACCATCACTTCCTAGAACAAGAGACATAAAAGGTGGTAATGGGATGTTCAAATACAAAATTCCAGATGACGATAGCCAATCACTTGTCAAGTCACAATCAAATATATGGACAACAGCAGCTACAGCCACAACATCATTGTACAACTTTAGGCCAGATTTAGGGGTCTTCACTCATTCAGCAGAAGATCAATCACTGGTTGAGTCGACATCACTACCTTCTCCTATTCTCATACCATCGTCGAATTCATCAATGTTCCCCCAATCCCCAGGAGGAATACTTTCGCCACAACAGCCCATGGTGGTTTATGGTATGCCAATGTATCTGCATTTGCCACTTCTTCAACATCTGCTGCCCCAATTGGTAACGCCAATATCACAAGAAAACAAAAGGGATACCCTCAAGGCAAAGATTAAAAAACAATTGCAATATTACTTCTCCACGGAAAATCTTTGCAAGGATACTTACCTTCGGTCATTGTTCGACAAATCTGATGGCAAACTCGCTGTGAAAGCTTTGGTTGAGTTTAATAGGCTCAAAGTTCTCACACATGATGGAAAGTATGTTGAATTAGTATTGGAAGCAGCTAAAGAAATTTCCATATTGGAAGTACTTGAGGGTAACAGACATATTCGATTAAAGTCTTGGCAAAAGTGGATAATACCATAAGAACAATTGCCATTCACTTCCCATCTGATGAGTTTCGACTTTTTATGCTTGTTTCTTCGTCGCCACCTCCATACATCTCAAAAAGTTTTCTTTGTTTAGCAATCGACTTTTGTTTTGCCGCTTCCTTCTGTTCCCTTTCCCTCATTAGCATCAACGTTGGATTGGCTTCAAGACTATCATTCACATCAGTCACATTCACATTAGCACCCGTCTCATCAATGGCACCAGCACCAGCACCAGCCCCTTCAACTTGGCTCATTAACCTCTGTTGTTCATTTTTTTTGTTCAAATCCCAAGCAAAAGCTTGCAATGTTTTCAAATCCTTAGCATCACCTTCCAATTTCTTGACAAACTGATTCTTATCATTCAAGATCCCTTTTGTTGGGTCTTTAGCAAGTCGCGATTTAGGATCATACTCAATTCGTATCTTGGCATCCAATCTTGAAGTGATGTTGTGGATGTATGCTGGAACATCTTGACGATCACGCAACATCTTTTCCATGGGATCTTCTTTGATATTTTGCATGACATCTTTCTTATCTAGTCCTAATTCATTTAGCTCCAACTCATAATCAGTGTCATCGGAGTCATCATTATCATCATCTATTTTGTGTCGAGCATTGATGACTTTAACGTCGTTCTTCTCATTCCAATTCTTTACTTTAGCTAGCCATTCTTCAGTCGAGTAACCAAACCATCGATCTCTTTTGGTATCATAATTCTCATCATTTGATGCATTTCGTACACCGTTTTGCCTTTCATCATTGATCCCTTGGCCAACTTGTGGCAAGCTATGATCAACAATTTCCGATGTCTTTCTTTGATGGGAAAGGTAGTCCGTTTGACCTTCGGATGGATCAGTGGAAGCAGCTTCCTTTTCATTATACCATGGTTTGGAGATGATATATTTTGGTATATAAGGGTTCAACTCCTTGTTATCTTGTTTCGACATAAGGTTGTTTCGTAAAAGGTGAAGATAATTTTTCAATGCGCGGAGATCAAACGCTCAATTTACAATGTAGCCATCATATCACTATGCACATTAATACACTCTCTAAAAACCTTTCCATTCCTCTTCCTCTTCATCATCATCATCTTTCTCCGCAACCCCATCGTCCTCTTCATCCAGGTCTGAATCACTTTTATCTTCAATAACCGCCCAATCAACCAATCTTTCATCATCCAAAATGTCCTCTTTACACTTCTCCCTCAATGGTTTCAATTTCGCCTCCTTATTCAAGATTTGGAATGGACCTATTAGCTTCAATACCGGTACACCATCAGCAATCTCAATCTTTTGTCTCATCAAATTTTCATATTTTTGCAAATACCCTGGATCCTCCTTATCCAACTCTTCTTCTTCCAATTCTTCAAACAAAATCAACTGAAGCTCATCCAAGTAGATATCGCACAAATGATATGGTAAAGCGACAGGTGCTTTGGCATCTCCACTCAAAATCGTTCGACGCATAACATCAACCCAGTCGTTAACCAAAGTTTCATCCCATTGATGCAGTTTCAAATACTTAAAGTTATGTCTCAACACTCGTCTAATCAACAAGTAATATTTATCTATTCTCCATTGATCAATACTACTCCATTCTTTAATCATGATCAAATTGAATGCTTCAACAAATCGAAGAAAAACTTCATTTGAGTTGATGTTTTCCAGATACAATTTTCCCAAGTTTTCCGCTAAACGTTCTTGAGCTTTTGGCCGATCGCAAAACCACATTGAATAGTATAACCCTTTCCATAATTTTTCTGCATCGAGTAGTGATATTGAAAATGTTTTGGACGATTTAGAAATAAGAAATTTCTTGAGAGATTCAAGTGCGGCATCTCTTGTTGGTTTGTCATTGGAGGCTAACTTTTTAACAAAGTTGGAAGCTTGAGACATTTTGGAAATGAGTTAACCTATGTTGAGAGTGGTGGTTTTGGGTGTGAAATTAACTTCTGCAAATTCAATTTTTTTTTCCATAATTAGAGATGAGATTGTGTCGAGAAAAGTATGTTGCGACAACAAGATAAATAAATGTTCAAAGAAGTCAATAAAGTACATCGTATATAATGCACTTAACAAGGAACAAGTTACTATATTATGAGCGAAAGTTACCAAAGGTTTTGTACATTCTTGGTTGAATCGATTCTACAATTGTTTCGGCGTTCAACAAAATTCCAAAACTCACACACTCAGAGAACTTAGACACCTGAAACTGCACTCCCCATTCTCATTTCAAAATTGAACAATACATTCAAAGCTTTTATACAAAAATCCAAGGCTCTCTTCCCCTTCCCAATCACTGAGCTTCGATCTCCGTTTAATCCATCACTGATGAACTTAATTCCTCTTTCTAATCAACACTAAGTCAAATCACCACTAATTCATAACTCTTTCTAACCCTCCTCATCTCTATACAATTAAGTATCTGATTGGAATATGAACCAATTTCACAGCGTATCCAACAACACCCATCATGACGAAACCAATACCAACAGCTCTAATAATCTTAAAATATTCCTTTTGGTCTGGTTTTTGACATTTCTTAATGAATGCTGATCCATCTTTGAAGAATTCAACTGGAATTTCTGTGAGTTTTTCAACACCCTCGGCGGCCATTGTATCTTATTGGTGGGATCTATTTGGTAGTTGTTGTTGTTACACTGCTGAAGTTGGAACACTCATTTTTTTTTTTTTCAATTTCAATTCCAGTTACGTGGAGCTTTTTTCTTTTTTTCGCGAAGTTACACGCCCTTTTATTATTTGAGAAATATGCTGGAGCTTTCATTCTACATAAAATCAAGCACATAAAGCTATAAATCTTCTTTCATTTCAATCGTTATACTCTATCCTCATGCCATTACATAAGTTCCAACAAGGACTCATCATCTTGAGTCAAGTTATTCATAAACTCTTCACGTTTAGCTTCCAAATCCTTTCTATAAATTGGCATCTTTGACTCAGCCCAAGTTTTTAATTCCTTCTTCATTGACTCATCAAGACTCCATTTTTCAATCAATGGGTTGATCTGGGCCAAGTACGTCGTGGTTCCCTTTATCTCGACTAGCGCTTTCAAAGCTTCTTTATATAATACTCTTATTGATTTGCTTTTCCCGTTGGTTGGGTAAAAGCCCAATCCGGAACGGCTCGTAAATGAATTGGGTCCAATGTAGTGTCTCTTGTACTCTTTTAAAAGACTTGACAAGTAATCAAACAACTTTTGCTCAACCGATTGTTCCTTCAATACATCCAAATACGTCTTGTAAATGATATTGGAAAATGGCAATTGTTCTTCATTTTGAACAATCCTCCACAACTGATCAAATGTTTGCACCCTTTCAGATTTTAAGCTTTTAATGAATTGCAAATATCCTTCATAATCGAAGCTGGCATCATTCTGCGCATCTTTTAGATCGACATTGTTCCCCCTTGAGTAATTGCTCTTTGTCAAGAAATACTTTAACGCTTGGGATTCCTCAAGCATGGTGGAAATGTTGGCCCATTTGAATACTTGTTCCCAAAACACTTTGTTGTTACCATTTGTAGCATCTATATCACCATAGGCAATCTGAAATGCATTGATATACTTTATTCCAGAATAAAACTCACCATTGTATGCCAAAGACACAAATATTGCAGTTATGAGATCTATAGTTGGGTACAAGTGGCTCTCCCGGCTAATACTTGTGAACGATGGCATCAACTTGCCATTCTCATCAACGCCCCAAATCCTCAGTACATAGGATTTCACATCATTTATACGGCCGGCGTGAGCAAGCGACTGAATGACAGCTGAATGAAACCCCAAATCAAGTTCTTGAAGGTCGTACTGTACATCCATCAAATTCATATTCATCCCTGGCTTGAACTTTGATCGAAGTGGGTTTTTGTAAAAACTGGACAAGTCAGTTCCCTTGATTGTCCAGTATCTATTATCTCCCATGCCATCAATTTTGAATGCCAATGTCCATAACTTTGGCGTCATCATTAGCTTCCATTGATCACCATATTCTTTACGAAAAAGGTAAAACCATCTCGATGCCAAATCAAGTTTATAGTTTCCCAACTCAAGTTGCATCAAATTTTCATAATCGTTTGGAGTCAACTTGTATCCAGTTAGATTGTCTCCACTGTATATATTCTGACACTTTTCCTTGTTGTAAAAATGTTCATTTCGATTATTGTATATCAAATTTCGATAAACATTTCTTATCTGTTCTGTTAACTTGTCTCCAACATGGAAATCACTCGTATGTGTCAGCTTTTGTATCATACTCTGTATTTTACTCGATTTTTGAATTGGCGAAAGGTTAAACTTGTTTACATGCCGTTTCCTATTCTCTTTGATTATCAATCTCAAATACCGGGTGATTGAATCCCTATCCAATGTTTTAACCATGCCATCTAGGTCATGAAGGGACCAAGTTTCCAACAAGCTAACCAATTTGTCAAAACTTTTTCGTTCAATCAAATGGATCAACTCGTTCTTGATTTGTAATTCTCTCGTCTGTTGTACATTGGATGCGAATACTGAGCTAAGTTCATACGACTCTGTTAAACTTTTGGACGGTACTCTTGTATGTATATTCTTATCTATGGTTTTTGTGGTTGATGAATGGGAGTCCAGGGTATCTCGAATACGAGTAACCGTATCGCTGACACTTATGGCACATGATGAGTAGTTACGAGAAATCTTATGCAAAAACTCCCTTTGCCTTGACCCATATCTCAACACGTGTGCCATTTAGTCGTCAGTATGTATATGACTTTGTCCTGCTTTGAACTTTGAAAATTTTCCAAACAATTTTTCGTTGGTTCTTCGGGATTGCAAAAAGAAAGAGAAATTACCAGACGCTACCAATTAATCATAACATCCATAGTGAGTTACAACAACAAAGTGTATACGAAAACCAGAGCCTAAAGTAAACAAAGCCAATCTATTCAAAAAGCTACATATCTATAACTTTGTACCACGGGTGAAATTCTCAGCATTGTGTTCACGAATATCAGTCAATCCTTGTTCATGAGTGGTTCCATTCAAAATATCTTGAATATGCTTCTTAGTACCAGTGATGGCCCATCTTTGGAATTGCGTCATCTTGTGTCCCCATTCACCAGCTAATTTGATACCTTCTTCAACCGATTTAACGGTAGTACTAAGGTACCCAATCTCAACAGCCTCTTTCAAATCAAAAACGTCTCCAAGTAAACCGTGTTGCATAAGTTTTGAAGCATTGTTGGTGATTCTTGGCATTCTTTGCAACGATCCCATATCAGCAGAAATTCCAATATTGACTTCAGCGATAGAGAAACGAGCACCTTCAACTCCAATTCTGATACTGTAAGCACTGGCAAGATCAAGAGCTAATCCGTAATTAATACCGTTCAAAATACCAATAGTTGGCTTGTTAATACGTGCTGGAACAGTACAAGCATCTTGGAAATCTTTAATGTAGTCATGATACAAGTTGTATCTTTCCTTATCATCTTTTGGTGTATTTTTGCTCATTTCCATGGCGGTCTTCATATTCAATCCTGATGAAAATGATTTGGGAACACCAGATGAAATGACAATTACAAGAATGTCATCTTCCTTGTCCAATCTAGTCAAGATTTCACCATAATCTTTCCAGTTTTGATTAGTGTAGGCGTTAAGAGTCTTTGGGTTGGTGTATTGAACATGTGCAACACCTTTACTAAGAGTGGTAACAGTAAAGAACTCGTAATTCTCGTAGGACTTTGGATCAAATGGCATATTGGCAGGCGGTAGTAAGATATTGTTGCTTTTGTATAGTTTCTCTTTGTCAATAATAAAATACTTTTTAGCTCCCTTTTATACAATGATGGAATTTATATTCGCACTGGTTTCAATTTAACCGAGTATGCAAAAAAGAAAGCAAAATAATGTGGGGTTTTGAAATTTGATTACAACACTTTACTCGAGCGGAGATATACTTAGCCAGCAAGAGAAGTTATCAATGGCCTTGTTCGGAGAGACGTCTATGTTCAATAACCTGAATTCAAGAATTACAAGAGAGGAAAACCATACTGAATGAATAGAGAATGTAGTACTGTCTCATCGTTGTCATGTGACTTTGATACTTGATCTTCTACTCAATAAAACCAGCTATAGCTTTGATGTATATACCACTGACCATATCGGTCCCCTTCATGTAACTTCGATAGCTACACTGAGCAGTAGTCAACACCATGAGGTCAGTTGCATAGTCAAACAAACGGAAATATGCTACCTTTTCCTCGGCACTAAAAGCTCAAAACACTAAATCTAAAATTCTGTGCGGATTTATTTTCATCGCCGCTTTTCCATACAGAAAAACAGCGATAATCCACTAAAAACCCCCCAATAGAGTCGATTATTTTGCAACCATACTTCAGCGTGCATTCTCCACTACACAGTCGTTCTATACAGTGTACCTGCCAGACGCAGCACCACGATCATCAGCAGCCATAGACTCAATACTCTTCAACATTCTCTCTTTGATGAGTGATACTGCATCCTCAATTGATTTCCTAGTCAATCCTTCAACCAAAAGATAAAGTTTTGGTTCGGTATCCTTATCCGCATCGAACTTATGCGTTGGTGGATAAAATTTGCCCCTTGTGGTAATTGATGTTCTGCTACCCTCGATAACCTTGGATAGTTGCTCTCGTTGAACGACATCCCATCTAACCTTTTGTGGCAAGTCATTGATTGTAATTCGACAAAAAAATTTACACTTGTCAGGTCCAGCAGTTTCAGGTGAATTACCTTCAACAATATCAAATGAAGGGAGGGTCATGGTAGATTCTGGTGAACCTTCTTTGGTTTTAGTTGTCGATAAACCATTCTCCTTCTGCTTTTCCTTGTCTTCTGCTTCCTCACCATACATTTGTTTCTCCATCCGTAGTTTGTTATCCCGAACTTCTTGAAGATTATCCAATCCTTTCCCACCAAACCCAAACCCTAGTTTAGCACCTCCGGACCTGACTTTTTGGTTAAATGAATCAGCAATTGTTTGCAACTCAGGAATAACTTCATTAGAACTCAACCTCAACGCCTTCACCAAAACATTGATTTCCCTCTCTTGGTTCCGCGAGACAAACGTTATAGCAACTCCACTGGCACCAGCTCTTCCTGTACGGCCTACTCGATGAACGTAATCTTCAAGATGATTAGGAGGATCAAAATTTACCACTAACCCCAAATTCTTCACATCAAGCCCTCGAGCGGCAATAGATGTTGCAATTAAAATATTAACACCGCTATCAGCAGCTGAAAACTCCTTAATGGCGTACTTTCGATCAATTTGTTCTTTACCTGCGTGGATAGCCACACAAGGTAAACCATTGCTAATCAAATTGAGAACTAATTTGTCTGCGTCAGCTTGTTTCTCGACAAATACTAGTATTTTACTAGCCTGGTTTGCACTAATGTGCTTTTCCACGTGTTCACGAAGCATCTTGAGTCTTTCCTCAAAATATTTATCACCTGACAGATCTAAAAGCACAATGTTTTGTTTGATTTCTTTGGCAACTACACCAACACCACCGACAATGACCTCCACTGGATCGGATAAGATTTGCCTGGCTAAAATCTCCAATTTCCTGGGAAAAGTTGCAGAAAATAATATAGTTTGTCTATCCGGTCGCACTTGTGAAAGAATCTTCTTCATTTGAGGCTCAAACCCCAAATCAAACATTCGATCAGCTTCGTCCAACACAACAAAGGTTGTACGTCTCATGGTGGTGACCCTACCCCCATTAGCAGCTAATAAATCAATCATTCTTCCTGGTGTGGCTACAACTACATCAACACCTCTTCTCAAATCACTGATTTGGTTTTCGATCTTTGATCCGCCATAGCAACACGTCACTCGTTTGTCAAGTGCCTTGGCGAACTTTAAAACCTCTTGCTCAATTTGTAGCGCCAATTCTCTGGTAGGACTGAGTATCACAGCAACAGGACCATCTCCACTAGCCAGTGGTGCTTGCTCTTGAATGTGTCGCATCATTGGTATGACATACGATAGTGTTTTGCCCGATCCAGTCTTGGCAACTCCAATAAAATCTCTTCCTGATAAGATGACTGGAATAGCTTGCGCTTGTATGGGCGAGGGCTTGTCAAATCGAAGCTTGTCATTGACTACGGATATAATGTTCTCCGGTAATAACAATTGGGACCATTTAGTAAATGGTGGTGTAACATTGTTCCCCTTGACTCGAATATCATCAAGATCCATTCGCAACAAGCTAATTTCATCCTCAGACATTGACAGTAATTCAAAGGGTACTTTGTAAAAGTCCTTTTTGAACGATAAATAAGATATTTGTGAATGGTCAATATCTTTCAACTCCTTGGTGGTGTTATTAAGCTTGGCCAACTTTAAGTCTATCAAACTCTGTAAATCTGTATCCTCCTCCTCAATACTTTCGTCGTCTGTTGAGTTGGTGAATTCTTCTGGTACAGCTCCATTAACCTCAACTTGATTATCGTTTGTATCAATCAATTTCATGAAAGCATCTAATTCATCTTCTTCTTCAACTTCCAGTTGTCGTACGTTGCTGGGATTATTTACGATACCAAAAGTAGATTTTGGTGTCACAAATTTCAACTTCTTTTGTTGATTCTCCTCAGCATCGTTGTCGAATTCATCAATCCTTCTTTTGAGCCGAGATTGTGGTTTGTGATGTGCTGTTGATGGTTTCTTCAAGATCTTAATCTTGGTACTTCCTGTATTAATTTGTGGTGTGGAACTGCCATCCTTTTGAGAACGTGACTTTTTCCATTGTTCAAGTCTTTGTTGTCTTTGCTTCTTCTCTGCATCTAATGGGTCATTAGCCTCGGGGGAATCATGAAGCGGAGCTTTTGATACCTGTTTAGTATCTTGTTGCTTTTTCGCCCTCCATGCTGCCAATTGCTCACGTCGTTTTCTCAAAACTTCATCTTTTGAATCTTTAGTACTTGATTGGTTAGTATTGATGCCCAGATTGGTTTTGTTAGCACTTTCCAGCATTATACTATTACACACACACACACACTCTCTCTCTCTCTTTCTCTGTCTATCTTTTTGTCGATGTGATGACAGGAAAAGTACTTGCTTTGGTATAGTAAGAGTTCCAAGCAAGGTGTTTTACAACAGATGAGGGAAGGCTGCCTAAAAAAGAAAAAAAAGGCTAAAGTAATATGGTAGCGATACTATCGCTACCTTTTGCTACTCTTGTGCACAAACAAACACAAAAGGGCAGGAAAGGTCAAGAGCTATCTAAAAGTATCAGTACAAAAGAGGTCTTATCATTTCAATCAGTAGTAGGTTAGTAATTTCAATTAGTGTATAGTGATAGAATGGGTTTCTGTTGTGCACTCGTTTTATTGTATAAGAGGCGACCCAACACAGATCTAATTTGCTTTGGAAATTGTTGAGTCATATCGCGTACTTTTCACAAAAAGAAAGGAGCTTATCGGGAAAAGGGGTATATACGGTGCACATGGATTGGGTGATCTATACGGAAGACAGTCAAAGAGTGGCTGACGATGATGATTGTTGATTGTGTGTGTACTTCATAGATTGTGCTGTATATCACCTGTTTTCTGTGCTTTGTATTTGGTGTTTCCTGTATATAAAAAGTGGCAATAGAAAAAGAAAAAGAAAAAGAAACTCTCTCTCTCTCTGTCTCTCTCTGTCCACCAAAAAGAAAATTTATACGACGCATCCCATCAAACAAAAGCCTTTTATATATAAACTACTCAGGAGTTCAACACCAGTAAATCTTCGCCCTTGAATACTAGTGCAAAACACACGATGTTTAGATTAATAAATACTTCCCAAGGGTTACGTCCCTCATTGATTCTGAAGATCAAACTAGCCAAAAATGGATCTAGTGTACCACTCACAACTACTTCCTCCACCACGGCACAGCCTTCTCCACTCGACTCAAAGCTTTTTTTCAGAAACAACTCAACCACCTCTGCAACAGCTGGCAGCACCTTACTGTCGTCTTCATTCCAAGAAAAGCCACTCACTGCTGAATTTAAAGAGAAATTCCCTTACTATGAACATAGACATCATCAACCCAATTATACCAATAATTGGAGTTCGAGAAATGCATCCACTTACAAAGATATTGAAGAGATTTCCAATTTAATCCAGGATGAAAAATTTAGACAACTGATGTCCGAAAAGGATTTATACAGGTATGCGGCAAATTTGTATAGCGCCACAATAACGCTGAGAAAAACCAGATTGGGTAATTCGAGAAATAGAGACAAGGATCAAGCCAGTGCTTTTAAGGAAGATGTCATTTATCAAACTGCTATATTAAACTTAACGGAGTTAGTTGCAGCTGGAGACTTCAACAATGTCTTGTCAAGTCGTATATTATTCAAGATATTTGGAACACTATTACAATTTAAATTGAATGCCGAGATTATGAGTTTATGGGAAAATGGAGTTAGTCAATCGGAAAAGTCGAATGACAATGGTGTAGGACAATTATACTTGAGTCATGATGTGTTATCCATCGTGCTTCAAGTGGCCTATGAGACAAAGAGATTCACTTATGAAGAAATTAAACTGATTTATAACATGAGTGTTAATGAAAATGAACCAGTACATCCATTCTTGTCCGACCGAATCGGTCAAGTTGCCATTATGGAAGGTGATCATGCTAGAGGGTTGGATGCTTTGGAAGAATTGATGACATTGTATGAACAAAAACCAGCAGAGAAATCGATTTTGGGAGGATTGGCTCAATTGCATTTATCATTTATTGGACAATGTAAAGATGTTGTTATTGCCAAGAGATTCTTTGACAAGGCAGTTGATAGTGCTGATTCATTACCTTATGTTGTTATTTTGAAAGCTCCTTATATGGTTTCATTTTTGGAAAATTGTATCAACGCTGGTGACTCAATGGAGGAAGTTGTTGATTTATGGAGTCGTATTTCAGCTCATTATGGTGAGACTAGTGCTGCTACAAACTCGTCCAAGCTGGCCACAATCAATGCTGGTTTGTTTAAATTATTCTTTGATAAGTACCCTGAACCAAATGAAGAATCAATTAAACTTTTGAAATTGATATTCGCCAAGTCACCCAATATTGATGAGGTGTTTTTAAATACTTTGATCTCGAATATGCAGTGGACAGAAAAGAGTTTGGTTCAGGATGTAATTGATGCTTTTGAAAGATTCAATGTCGACAAGAGTATTATTTCTCGTCGGGTTATTTTGAAACAAGCAGGCAAAGTTGATTACTCAGTACCAGAGATTTTGCAATTATGGAATAACTTGTTGGCTAAATTGGATGCTGAACACTACAAATACATTGCCAATGCCGATTGGTCAGCACTTCGAGCAGCAACTGCGTTTTCTGAAAATTACAAAACAAAAGAAAGATTGGGTTTGTACTTGTCGCTTATTAAAACATACAAGAATTATATGCAACATAATGGAGCTTGTATTAACTTCATTAGAGGTTGGATTAGAGACGCCAATGTATACAAAGAAGTTTCAAGAATTACAGTTGAAGAAGATCCTCATTTCGAAAATGAAGTTGCCATTGATGTCCCACAGTTTCAAAATTTGAGAGAGAATGTTGATTATAGAAGTGTAACTAAAAAGGTGACCGATGCTAATCCAAGGTTACTTGATTAGAAAGGGAGAGCAAAGCGATGAGGAGAAGCATGTAAAGCAGCGTTATTTTTTATAGACTTTATTAATACCTAATATCAATGTAAATAGAGATGGTCTAGTATGATATAATGAATTTGGAATGGTACTTCAACTTCTCATATTGTGTTGTCGCAAAAGAAAGCAAAAGCGGAAACTAAAAAAAAAAAGAAAAAAAAAAAACAAATCCACCACTTCTATACACAAACCAACTCTTCCCACCCGAACCCACATCATTACAATCATGGACGCAAGAGTCCCGCTATCACACTCGTTATGGTCACCATATGATACAGTCAAAGATTCAGCAGACTCTTTAGGGATCAATCTCCCTGATGAAGCCGCCAAAAACCTAGCAATGGATGTCGAATATCGTATCCATGAGATCTTAGAATTGGCAATCAAATTCATGCGCCATTCCAAAAGAAAACTATTGATGACTAGTGATATTGACTATGCTTTGAAAATCCTCAATGTTGAGCCTTTATACGGTTACGATAATTCACAACCAATAAATTTCAAAGAAACAATGGTTGGAGCTGGTGGTCAAACATTGTATTATCTCGATGATCAAGAAATTGAATTTGAGAAATTGATTAATCAAGAGTTACCAAAAGTGCCACGAAGATGTAATTTCACTGCTCACTGGTTGGCTATTGAAGGGGTTCAGCCTATGGTTCCTCAAAATCCATTGCCTTCAGATATAAAGAATTTACCACCAGCGATACGAGGTGCCACTTCATCGTATTTGGGTAATGACATCTTGACATTGGGAAGTAACTCTGCCTCGGGAGTTGATGGACAGGATGGTACTGAAGATGGATCAAAGAATAAGAACCCAACTGATAAAGAATTTGACACTAAACCATTAGTCAAGCATGTTCTTTCCAAGGAATTGAAATTGTACTTTGATAAAGTTGTTGAAGTTTTAATTTCAACTGATCCCGAAAAGGAAAGTTTGAAAAATGCCGCTTTAACATCATTGAAATCTGATCCTGGTTTACATCAATTGGTTCCCTACTTTATTCAATTTGTAGCTGAACAAATCACCAATGAGTTACGAAACATTGAAATTTTATCAACCATGTTGGAAGTGATTTCGGCATTGGCTGATAACAAGACGATTTTCCTTGATCCCTATGTCCATGCATTAATGCCATGTATCTTGACTTTATTATTGGCAAAACGTATTGGACCCATAATTAATAAATCAGCTGAGAATTATCAAGAAGCATTGAGAGATCAATTGACTATACGTGAATTTGCTGCTATATTACTCGAACATATAATCAAAGTGCATGGCTCTTCATATTCAACATTACGACCAAGAGTAACGCGTACTTTATTACGAGCGCTACTTGATTCAACTAAACCGGTGGGGACTCAATACGGTGCATTGTTGGGGTTGAGAAATTTCGGTAATGAAGTATTGAAATTGGTTCTTGTTGGTAATTTGAAAATTTGGTATAAATCAGTAGTTGAGCAAAATCAATCACAATTTGAACGCGATATTTTGATAAATACCGTGCTTGATATACTACGGAAACTCAGTGTGAAGGTTGAATCTAGTGCAAATGGAGATAACATGGATGTGGATGATGTTGATGTTGACTCTGGTTTATCTGATGAAATCAAGGACAAGTTGAAACAAAGGATTGGCGAGCCATTGGCTGAATTGGTGCTAAAACAGCAAGATGCTAAAGATATAACAAGAGGTATATTCTTTGGCGAAGTCGCAGTATAAAATAGTGCAATACTGTAATTCATTAAGTTATCAGAAGAAATTATTCTATATCATCTTCATCGTCGTGAATATGTAGCCCGAGCTTTCTTTTTTTTGGGATTAAGTATTTCATCCGAATCATAACCTTCATCATCACCACCAACATGGCCATCTCCGTCTCCATCTTTGTTTCGTAGTGATAACAACCCAGCAGTGGCGTATGCATTATATATAGGTGACTCAGAAATAGCAATAGCATCACCGGGCTTGGTCTTGTGAGCCGAGGGAGTTGTAAACGCTCCATTTTTATGCACAACCGGCGACTTGAATTCGACATCAGTCTCATTCAAATGTTGAACAAAGGGAGACTGAATTTTTTGCTGCGCACCTTGGTTTGGTGTAGCTTCAATGAGAGTAGCTGTGGAAGATTGAAGTTTGGAGATGTCTTGTACTGGGGTAGCTTGTACATCTAATAGCTTTTGTAGTTGTGGACTTTTCCGCTCATTTTGTACCGGTGTAGCTTCAACAATCATATCATTGGGCGTCACAGCTATAACACAAGGTGCTTTGTCAGTTGTCTGTTTTTTCGGTGTTGCCGCAACCACATCATATTGTTGTCCCTGGTTCACAGAGGTAGCACCACCAACAGCACCAGATGCTACCGAATGTAGTCGCTGGGTCATTAGACTAGACCCCGGTTTCAAAAATGGCGATGCCCTACCGTTTCTCTCATTTACATAATCGCCGGTTACGGGACTGGTGAATATGGAATCAGTAGCTTGATCTTGTCGGGTTCCAGTGCTTTCGGTCGAGTTTAATTTGGGTTTGCTTATTGGTGTGAAAATTTCCAAATCTATGATTCTTTGCTTAGCTGGTGTCGCTTCAATTTGTGACACTGACTTCATCATATTTCCACCCAAAGAACCATTACCTCCGCCAACGGTCCCATTACCAGCACCTCTAAGCGGTAATGTGCTTCGTTGTCCCGCTTTCATTGGCGTTTCTGCCACATTCACAATTGAAGTTGATCCTAATCGCGATTCTGGTCCTGGTCTTGACTGAGCCAGCATCAGGGTCTCACCACCAGCCAAGGTCTTGCTTCGCCGTGCTTGTCCAAAAATAAGCGACGACGATGCCAACGAAGAAGATGATGATTGATTGCCATTGCTATCCGCATTTGAACTAATTTGCTTTTTCAAATGTGGCGGCTTAAAATTCAAATCAACTTGTCGCTTATCCAACAATTCTCGTGATGTTTGACCTCCAAGACTCGATTTCGATCGTTTTAAAGACGCAATTGAAATGTCTTTAATTAATTCACCACTTGCACTATCATTCTTGAACAAAGGTTTTCTTTCAAAATTTCCGTGCTTCTTTGTTTCCCCATTACCATTTGTTTTGCCATTAGAATCAACTTTGTCAAAGCCCGCAGAGTGGCCCTTCTTTTTCTGACTCGCTTTCTTTTGCTTCTTGTGGTTACTGATTAACTTCATATTAGTATTCTTCATATTCAGAATAACATATTTCATCAACACCGGCAATGTCTTGCCATAATAAGGTACCAAAACATACGCCAAGAAGCCGTAACTCGATGATGATGAAGGAGCACCAGTGGAATCATTGGCGCTAGACACACCCGGCGAACCAATTTGTTTGTTATCAGGTGCCAACAAGACTTCCCATAAATTCAACCTATCAATCAACTTATTCAAGTACAAGTAGTAAGCAAACTCCCGATTTTTTATCCCATTCAAAGTGGATTGATCCAGCAACGTTGTCGGTTTAACACGTTTTCTCTTTTTACTTTCTGCTTCTTCTTCATTCCCCTTGTCCTTTTGTAATTTCCTCCTTTTGCGAATTCGAACAAGACTCACCTTCTTTTGCTCTTGACTTTGTTTCAACATCATTTGACTTAACTTTTGTAAGTTGTGGCTCAAGAAATCATCTTCGTTGATATTCCAATTTTGGAAAACTTCAAACAAAAGTATAAGTTGTAATTGAGCTTCGCGTACCTTCAACTCTAGCATTAGCCTCTGTAATTTATCATTATCAATCCCATCTAGTATGATCAGTTTTTCCTTCTCCATCTCACCACCACTTTCCATCTCCCTCCTAACAGTAAATCCAACTCTTTGTTTTAATTTCTCCTGATGCAACATTTCACAATTAGCCACGTCGCCACCATCCTTGTCATGCAAGAAAAACTCACCATTTGATTTCCCATCATATCGTGAATCAAACTTTTCCATATTGGAAATCAACAAATCAAGAATAGAAGCAACCGAATCAACATCGCCATGACAAAGATTCTTGAATCTTGTTAATGAAGCCTTGGGGAAGTAACTTAGTGGTTCATTCAACGAGTATAGTGAATGGTAGTATCGATTATTTAGGAATTGAAGTGGATCTTGACTTTCGTCGCGCTTTGAAGGCGATGTAAAATTGGGTAAAGTGAGTGCATTATTAGCATCATTGGTGTCGTGTTCGACATTGTGTGAATTGCCCTTTTTTGTCTCCATTGATATTGGCGGTTTCATTGAAAATGACTCTATAGCATCATCGGACGCCATAGTCGACTCAGTATTCTCCTCAAACTTTGGCGTTTCCTCTCCAACGTTTATCAAATCTGCCTCATTAGCGACACGATACAATTCACCCGCCCTCTTATCTTCCGCAACAGGTCCATTGATTTTGAAAACGCCCAAATAAGTACCACCTGTGGTACCCACATCCATCATGGGAAACACCACTCCCCAGTGGTTAAACTTGTCATCGATTCCAAATTTCAACTTACACAACCAATATCCATTGCGTCGTAGTCTTGATGTACTGCTCTTAAAAATATGCATAACAGGTTCGACTACAGATTTGGTACTCTTGTCGTTTGAGAGCTCTGATAATAGGCTCTGATGCGATTGGAGTGATGTTTGTTTCGGTATTAGATCAATTATTGATTGTAATTTGATCATGTAAATGGGGGTGATGATGATTTCGATATTGGTGCTTGGATCTAGGATACTGAATGTATCTGTCAATGTAACAACATCATTGAATTGCTCCCCTGTCTCTCGAATCATGCTAACGCGTAGGGGAAGGATTTTTGACCCATCTTAAATTTGCAAATTTCGGTTTCAATTGTTTGAGAAGTCGCATTGTCGCAGGTTTTACATTTACGACTTTTCTCGTTCTCAACTGAATGATTTAAATAGGACTCACTCTAATTTCCTTTTAAAATAGAGTTATTTCAAAATAGCAGAAATAAAGAATGAAAGAAGACCGTTTTGCGCATTTGATGTCCACTTGAACCTTTTGACTAACATTTCGTGTTATATTAATTTCACCAATTATGATTACACTTGCGACATTTCATGTTGAATCCCCATTTCAGTTGAGTGCACTTGTTAGCTCAATCGCAAGTGTCTGTGCTTTGCTGATTAACTACATTTATAATACTCTTGGTGTATCCACGGTCAGTCGTGCTTCTTTGGTCTTCGCTAGTATATATCCACGCAGTCGTGTACTTTAACTCAAGTGGAATCTCTACTATGCTAGACTTTGTATCTCGAAAACTTTTTGTGAAAAAGATAAGAATGACGTCACACAAAAGTAATTAAATTGCATTCACACTTTGGTGCACGTGTGTGGGACCCAACTAACTTAGCTTATCTGAGGAGAAATTGATGGTTCAATAATACGTACATATATATGTATATATATAGAGTAGAGCTGCATCAAGTGTAAAAAATAGCTCTCCAAAACATAGGCGATGTCTACTTATTAATGTTAAGCCTCCTTCCCCCCCCCCATTCCCTCTTATATTTTATTTAAACATCTTGCCAAAAAAAAAAAAAGAAGTGCATTCTTATCCGTCTATTTAACTAGCCGTGTAACACAAAGCATTATCATGTTCCGTACGGCGTTCATTTGAGTTTTTGAGTTTAGTGTATACGTTTGTGAAAGATCCACAGTTCTTTTTGGGGATCAAAATCGGAATTAAAATGCCTAACGCCGTGTAACCTAATAAACAATTAAGCTTATTGTTCAATTAACTAAATGTTTAGTGTGAAAATCCCATTGTTGGCCATACATGACTCCTATTTTTGGAGCCATGAACAACGATTTCTCCAGCCTCTCCTTTATTCAGTTCGTTGATATCAATTCCATTCGAAATGATTGATCTATCATCATCTTTTTTATTTATAGCCCATGTATTCCCACCCTTTCAGGAATCCCTCAATAACCAATAATCTTCACATACCTGTATATGTACATCCCATAAAGACAATAATCAATAAAAGTCGTAAACAATGGCCATCACTAGAACAACAATCAGCATCATATTTCGCTTAGCTGAATTTGTATTCGCTGTGATTGTGTTGGGTCTCAGTGCCGGTGTGTTAGCTGGTTACAACACCAACATCCCCCGCGTTACTTTCAATTTGGTCGTTGCCATCTTCGACATCATCTGGTTAGCTTACATTGCATTCATTGTCCCGAGTGTATTACGCAATAAAACACCCACTGCAGTAGTGTTTGCTGTTCAAGTTGTGCTTTGGGTCTTTTATCTTGCTGGTTGGTCGGTTATTGTTGCTAATTTCCCCAAGCACTGTAATAATAATGAGTCGTTTTATAAGCACAATTCGCCAGATACTTGTCGTGCCTATCAGGCAATCATGCCGTTCTCGATATTGAATTACGTTGTGCTCAGTACTGAATGGGGATTGTTTTATAGTTATACTTTGGCTCCTGAAATGAAAGCTTTCGGAGGTAAACATTTGTTGCAAAATACAACTTATTATGCGGGCGCTTTATTTAGTGCTGAAGTATCTTCAGATCCACAACATTGTGTTGGTAATGGTGCGGGTAAAGAAAGAGGTGGTGGTGGTGATGCTACTCCTACTTCTCGTGATGAAGAGGCAGGTGTTGGTACCACAAGAAATGATGTGAAGATGTAGAGATTGAATTGCAGCTGGTTGTGCCAATCGTGTATAAAGCTTTGCACCCCGTCTGTTAACCAAGATGATATGCTTTTAATTCAATTCTTCTTAGTAATATAATTTTCAACAATTTGATAACACTATTGGAATATCTCCACACAACGAAAAATTCCAATTATAATAAAAGAGGACTCTTTAGATTGAAAGTAAACCATGCTCTCTCAAAAATCACACATTCTATTTATAAAATCTAAAAAAGAAAAACTACCTTAAACTAAAACTATTTCCTCTACTTGCACTCCACTCTCAATCAAAACTTTAACCAATCATCTTCGAAAATATCAGTAATTGTCGGTCTCTTGTCCACGTCACGAACCAAGATCCGTTTAACCAACAGTAAACTCAAATCACTAACAACATAAGGAATCCGCAAATCGCCCTCCATAATCTCATCAACATTATAAAATGGATTCTCTTTATAAAGCATCGTATACAACAAGATCCCCAATGCCCAGATATCCTGCGGTTTACCTTCATATTTTTCACCT
Organism: Lodderomyces parapsilosis; assembly: GCF_000182765.1. Classification (NCBI taxonomy): domain Eukaryota; kingdom Fungi; phylum Ascomycota; class Pichiomycetes; order Serinales; family Debaryomycetaceae; genus Lodderomyces; species Lodderomyces parapsilosis. The sequence goes on along the minus strand of NW_023503280.1, from coordinate 1,954,483 downwards.
CTTAACACTTCGGGTGATGCATAATCAATTGTTCCCACAAACACATCAAATGGACCTTGTTTGACATATCCGGCAGATCCAAAATCAATCAATTTGATAAACCCGTTTTCATCAACAATGATATTTTCATCCTTGATATCACGATGAACTATACCTTCTTTATGCAAATGATAAACTGCTGATACAATTTGTTTGAAAATGAATTTACATTCAAATTCAGAAAGATCCTTTTTAACTTCAATGAAATCAAATAAATCAATTGCTGGGGGGTTGCCAAAAATGGGAGTTTCAAGATAATAATACTTCAGGTCTTCAAAGAAATCAATGATGCGAACAATGTTGGGATGCGGTTCTGAGTTTAAAAATGCCATAACTTGAATCTCACTAGGGATGGTGCCCAATTTACGATCACGAACCCAAGTATCAACAAGAATTCTTTCCTTGTCAATACACTTGATGATTATCTTGTATACTGGGTCTTCTTTATGTTGAGCCAACACAACTTTCGCATATGCACCTTCACCCATTTGTTTAATGATTTTGAATTCAGAAAACTTTTTGGTGCGTCTAGTTAAACCAACATCTTTGGGCCAGTGGGTAGATTCAGCCTTGATTGTGGATAACGATTGGTTTTCCAATGCCAAAATTTCCTCTTCGGAAAATGCAGTGGAGGGGATATTGTAGTCTAGATCAGCAGGAGTCATCATTATATCCTTCAGATCAATCGAATCGATATCTTGAGATTTATTGGCAGCATCGCCATCTCTAATCTCATCTGCCTTGGTCTTTTTGTAGATAAAGCTGTCCAAGCTGGTCATGGGCATAGCAAACGACGACGTCTTTACTCGACGCGTGCTCAGTGAGCGAGTAACTTCCCTCGGCGAGAACTCCAACAAGTCTTCTTCTTTACCATCTTCAAACAACTTTCGTTGTGAGGGGATGTTGTTTGCTGACGCTGCTGATCCACCTGTTTGAGTTCTAGTACGGGTGAGAGCCAATTGGTTAAGGTAATGATGATTGGGATGTGGCTGTTGTGGTTGTTGTGGCTGTTGTGGCTGCGGAGGCTGTTGCTGCTGTTGCTGCTGTTGCGGTTGTTGTGGCTGCGGAGGCTGTTGTGATGATTGTTGCGGCTGTGGTGGTTGTTGAGAATGAATTTGTGCCGCCTCTCCCAGGTTCAACAAATTCGACTGTGTTTGTGTCCGCGATGGTATTGACACCACCGAATGATCATCGGTAGAAGAAGCCAATGACATTGACGATGCTGATGAGCTCAAAGCTTCAAGCTCAGAAGTCAAACTAACATCTTTCTTGGTTCGCGAGTACGTCACCCACAAGATCAATGCATTATTTGTTGATACACGAGCTTGTACATCCACATATAGTGTCTTGCCATCACGATGTTTACCTTCAATTCCAGGACATTTGAAAAATATATCTTCCTCAGATTCAATTTCGTCAGGAGACTGTTGTTGATATTTGATCACTGAATCGTATTTCCTGAAAAAATGTTCTGGCAATACTAATCCGTTAACAACTTGAAAAGTTTCCATGTTTTTTTCAAGGCCAACACTCAAGATTTTGGTGAAATTAGGTATTAATTCATCAATTTTTCGATTACGCAAGTATTTGGCTGATCGGCCAAACAAGTTTTTGGCAATGGCATTGTTGCATGACATAATGGTAAAATCAGTGCCATTCAACACAAAGATACCTGCAATATACGGCATGGTGTGGATTTTCAATTTGATTTGTGGCTCAGCATCACCATCATCGTCATCATCCAACAGAAGTGCAGTTGATGTAATAGCGCAGGGGATATTCTCAGCTCCTTGATCAACTTGTATTGTGAAATACCTTGTGTGATTGATAAATTCACTATCACGCGCAGCGCTTTTCACCTCATTATTGCCTGAGCCATAATTCATCAATTCATTACTCATTGTTTCACTAAGCTCTGTCAATGACCCAACTTTATCCAACCCGTAAACTGATGACATACCACCAGCAATTTCATGAAAATTGTCAATCTTATACGAGTTGCCAAAAAACCCTGAATCTTGTTTACCTCCAACCCCCAGTATAATCACATCAAAAGCATCACATGGTATTTGGTCAAACATACAAATGATCAAATTGCCCTTCTTCTTGGCCCAAAGTGAAGTCCATGAGTAGTTTTGATCACCAGGTCGAACAATGGCCACAATTTCACCGGCAAACAATATTGAATCCTTGCGGCTATTTTCAAAAGTGTATTCAGTGATTCTTGACAAGACAAAATCACGAAATTGTGGAGCAATTAAATCCATCAATGTCAATGCCTTTATAGTTGTTTTTGATATTCCAAACATGAGACATGCTAAATCGTTTGCAGCTTTTACTGACCATGGCAAATCCGCCTCAACTGTAAAGATTGATTGCGGTGAGGAGTATTTGCTCGTGAGCATGGAATTGAATGGTCGTTTGGCATTAAAATTCTCTTGCTTTGTAGATGTTGGAGTGATTGGTGATTGATTCAGCGATTTGTCCCCCATTTGATCTATCCTGGCAAGCTCCTTCAATGCAACTGTTGAAAACGTAGTTGACATTGGCGATGCGGTAGATGTTGTTGTTGTTGTTATTGGTTCTTTAATGCTATTCTCTAATATCTCTGAAGTTGCTGCTGAGTTTTCAACAAATGGCATAGCCAATGCATAAATCAACTTTTTTTTCAATAAGTCATACTTGATTTTACTCTGTTCGTCATGAGTTGAAAGCGACAAATCATGTAGTGATGTTGCAACTTGAGTATTCTCCATTAAAGAATCCAAGTCGTGTTCAAGTAAATCAATGACGTCTTTGTAGTCATCGGTGGAGCCTAGCTGCTTTGGCTGTTGCTGCTTCGGCTGCTGCTGTTGTTGTTGTCTCTTCTTTTCGGCAATGGCATCTTGCTGCAAGTTTGATGGTGCTGAAACTTTTCTTGCATCTCTATTAACTATAGGAAGGCTATCTGATCTTTGGAGTGATGGCTTAAACAAAGCTGCCAAAGCTGCCGATGATGCATTTGATTGAAGTTTGTATTTTTTCTTATCCATGGTCTTGGAAGCAGTTGTTGGTGATGAAACATCATGTATATAGTCAGCACTATGATTTGGATGTGAAAATACACTTGATCTAATTGAACTTGCTGCTACGTCTGTTGTATTTGCTTCGTCGCCATCCATTATAGAAGTATCATCAATGATCGTGTTGGTTATGGATCTTTGTAAAGGTGTTGATTCTTGTTCAAAATGGTCTTGATTAGTTATAGATTTAAACAATTCTGGACGATCTTTCAAAATCTCCAATGAACGTTTTAAAACATTGAGTCGAAGGGCTAATGAATTGGGGGATAAATGAGCATATGAGTAAGCATGTGATGACTCTGACGGGAATTTTAAAAGATCTTGTAAGCTGTCATTGGCGTCTCTTTGTTGAGATACATCCCTGTTGCTGTTGGTATTGTTGTTATCTATTCTAGGAATAGGTGATGGTGCAAATTGTTCTGACGATGGGGTCTTTTTGTTATTTTCCAACTTGTGTGGGTGTGGTGGTAATGGACATATAGGGTGAGGTGGTGGTGGGTGTTGTGGCTGCACAGCCTTGATTACTGGTGACCGAGATAGTGGCGATGCCACTCTTTTGTTATTGGATGTGGATATTGAAGGGTATAGCCTATTGGGTTGTTCTCCTCCTAAAGTGAATGTAGGTGGTTTGAAATAAGGTGGTTTAGTCAGCGGGAGGTTGTAGTGGCTATGCATTTTACTGTTCTCGTTTTTGTTGTCGTTGTTATTGTTGTTGTTGTGTATTGACTCATCGGTCTGTGAGTCTGATGCTGATGCTGAAGAGGTAGTCATTGGAGTATCTTCTTTTCCTCCTACATCATCATCATCGTTGCAATAATCAGTTAGTGAGTTGTTTTCATCAGCTATTATTGAGTTTGTTAACGAGTGATCTGAGTTATCTGAGGAGTGGTATCTAGATGTAGTAGTCATTCAAAATAGGACAAAGAATGCGTTGTCTAGATCTAAATGTGTGTATAAGGTGTGTAAGGTGTGTTAGTGTGTGTGTGTGGATGTGGATGGGTGTGTTTCAAAGTACTGTAGTGTGATGGTATGATAGCTTGTGCTGTGCTATGGAGTCTATTGTAATGGTATCTATGAGTGTATGCTTCTTGTGCTGTGTCGTATTGTGGTGGTAATATTAATGTAGTAAGTTGATCTTGACCTAGTGAGTAAAGGAGATCTTGTGAACTCTAAACCAAAAGAAAAAAAAAAAAAAAAAAAAAATTAAATAAAATAAAATAAAACAAAATAATCTAAAACTGTGAAAACACTGTTGTTAGTGTTGTTAGTGTTGTAAGTGTTGTTGTTGTATTATTACCAAAGTATATTAACTGAAGTATTATTATGTTTCTTTTTATTCTTCTTTTGCAATTGTCTTTTTCTATAAGAATAGTGGTAGTCTAGTATCTACTTAGTAGGAAGTCTATGATTGGTTTGGTTGTAAGAAAGAGAAGAGTTGATAATTTCTTCCTTTCCCACTTGTCCCCTAATATAACTATAACTATAACTATTACTTTGGATACTACTCCTCTCTCCCTCTTTACCTCCTTTTTCTTTTTCTCTTTTCTGGTTGTAATTTCTTTTTTTTTTTTTTGCATTGTTTACTTAAATCTAATTTAGTTAGTATAGCCCCATACAAAGAGGAGTAGTAGTAGTAGTAGTAGTAGTAGTAGTGGCAGTAGTAGTAATAGTAGTATCTAACCAATAGAATCACAGTATCATATCTAGTAATCTACATAACCATAACTCATATTGTAACAAGTAAATCCTTTGTAGCTCTTACTACCTGAGTAATTCTATTTTAGATGGGGTGATATGCAATGGGTAATCGGAACTTTTAGTTAAATACCAAAAACAAACAGATGCTACCGTCTTCTTTCCTAATGGCAAGGCTGACACCGCACACATCCCACGATCCAAACTCAGCACAATAAACACGCATTTTGTAAGCCATGAGCTCTTTATTAGAGAAGAGGATGCTCTATGACGCACCCACTTCTTCTTTAGTTATAGAAACAAGAGCTTACTTTATAAAAGCCCACTTTAAAGTGCCAAAATTGACTAGTGAAAACTTTAAATGGAAACATCATGTGTCATTTGACACAAGGGTAAATTATGTTACGCTTTGCGAAAACCAAGAGCTACATTCTCAGTCTTTCAATGATAGCCATCCATGACTATCGTTTTTAACTTCCTTCTACTTGATCATGTGACAAGGTTGTACACCCAATCAATGGTGACTGTGGTTACCACACACACCATAACATACACACACAACTCCAAGAAAAAAAGAAAAAAAAAATTACAAAGACATATGTGTTGTGTATGCAGTAAATCACACAAAATGCAGACATTGTGTGATATTCTCAAATCTAGTAATTTCTCGGTTTTATTACTCCGTTCACGTGATTAGTACCATATCACTCTCATAAAAAGGACTCCACTTACAAACTACCATTGAGTTTTATTTGTCTATCTATCTATCACTACTTTTAAATACATACAGGTAGGCATATCTATGGGTATCGGAAAGAAAAACACAACGTTCTATGTATACAACGCTCTCATGTTAGCTACACCTTTCAATCCACTTTTCTAACCCATATTTCACTTCCTTCACTAGCACGCCAAAGTCGACTAATAGTTATACCCAATCCATACTTTTTTCTCGCCAATTCGTCTTGTTTACCCTTTAATTTCTCAATTGCACGTTGTATCTTAACTCGAGTATTGTAATCAACATCAACATTATACGGTGGTAACAAGTTGGTTAAAAATTGAATTTCTTTATCAATTTTAACTATTCTGGCTTCGTATTGATCGTATTTATGTTGTGCTGCTGATAATTTCTTGCGGTTCTCAACCTCGTGTGGGTCTACTAAAGGGTTAGTTGTAGTTCCTATTGGTGGTGATGTTGATGAAGACGTTGTTGTTGATTGGTATGGTTTAGTAGATGTATACGTTCCATTGGTTGAGGTTGGTACTGGTGATTTATGATGATGGTAATGATAATTACTTCCACCACTGCTGTGCCTGCTGTGACTACGAGTATGTCCGTGAGTCATTGCATCTGGCGATGGCGACGATGGCGTACTAATAGCTTCATGAGAGACTTTTCTGACTGTAAACTTAATTGGTTTTTTCTTTTGTGGTTGTGGTTGTTGAGTAGTAGCGGTAGTATTGTTGGTGTTTTTGGTAGTCAAATCATTGTAGAAATTGGTTTTAGAAGCAACTGATTGTGGGAGTTTGGTGATTTTCGTGGTTGACGTATTGACACTGTTTTCAGTAGATGTAGCCATTAGTGCTGGTCTATCAGAATCTATACTTTTGGTTGTAGTGGTGGTGGATGTTGTTGATGATGGTTGCTGATTTTCTTTGTTACTATCCGTAAGCTTGGTCTTGGAAAATGATTTTATAAGTTTACCAGTAGAACTGTCACTATCCAATGAAGAAATAGATGAAATTGATGGAGATTGCGTTGTTGCTGCTGCCACTGTTGTTGTTGTTGATATCTCTGCAGTATTCTTATTAGTAGTGGTGGTGGGTATTGTTGTTGTTTGGGAGTCGGAATTCAAAATAATATTTCCCTCTTCCCCCACTTTCCCACCGTCTTGTTGTTCTTCTTTAGTATGCTTTGATATTTTTTGGTCTGATCCAACATTACTAGTGACAACACCTCCCACTTCTTCTTGTAAGCCTGTGTCTAAATCACTACGTGGGATTGATACAACTGTGGTATTACCAACATCAAATGAATCGTCCTTTTCCATGTGTATATGTATGTTTATTTATGTATGAGTGTGAGTGTGAGTGTCTCTCTCTCTCTCTTTGGTTCTGTCTCCTATTTTGATGTTTTTTTTTTCTTTCTTTTCGTTCTCTTACACGATTTTTTTATTATTGTATTACATAATAAATATTTTATGTTTTTCTGGTCAAGTCACTCCAAAAAAACAAACTCAAGTAGACGCGTCATTTCCTAAAACTCTCAAATGTACTATAAAAAACTTGTACACTCAAACGAAATGATCTTAAGCAAAGGACAAGCCACAACCCTTGCAGGCAGAACTAAAACAGAACTTTACAACGACACTCGCTGGCGGCTTATATGGTAAATAACATATCCCTCTCAATCCAACTTTATGTTGGACAGATAGATTCTCTGAAGGAAATCTTTTGACTTTCCGTATTTTGTTCATAAGCCACAACATTCATCAAGTAACACATTTACATTTCTACACTCAGTGACACATTCTTTGCATACAGGCAGTACACAAATGGCTTCCAAAGCAAAGCAAAGCTTATCTTTGTGGTGTATACTCAGGAATCATGATAGAAACTTTCGCAAAAAAAACATCGGGTGGTAGCGCCTGCCTTCAATCCCGTGACTTCATCGCAGAAAAATGGCTAAAGAGTGCCCCCCACTCCCATTCAACGAGTGGCTCTTCCCCCCCCCCCCCCCCCCTTCCCGCAGTACAGCAGGCATGAGTGAGATTCTCAATCTTTCCTACGGTCAATATTCAAACAGTACAATTACCCATCTATACAACTTTCAAGAGTCTCAAATACCATACACTAAAGATACCAAACTCAATCATCAATTATCAACATTTCTATATAAATCAAAACCATATGGATCCACTACAGCAAACTATTATCCACGAGCACTTTTATTTGACTTACGTAACGGTTTAGGTGCATTGAACAAGTACGAGTATGCCGAAGAAATACCCCAATTGAACATACCCATCTTGAACCAGTCGCAACAACAACAACTGCAAACTACTCAACTGCAAAAGCATGAATATCAAAAGAGCTTGGATCAAGGTAAAGCTGATGCATCATTATTACATACAGGTAATACCAAGTATTGGACTGATTATAATAAACTCATATATAACCCAAAATCAATCATCACTCTACCTTCTTATCAACACCAGTACAACCTGTATGGATTAAATTTCAATCTACCACGGCAAAAATTTGACTTGTATTCCACTGGGATTACCGAATTCAAATCAATTGGAACGGAATCGGTGGAGGATTTTCGGTACTGGTTAGAGAAATGTGACTTCCTACAAGGTTTACAACTAGGTACCACCATTGATGATTCTTGGAGTGGGTTCACCACTGCCATGATTGAAGTCATTCAAGATGAGTTTTTCAATAATAAGGAGAATGTATGGATCTATGGGCAATATAATCATCATGAGCATCACCACCTGGAGCAGCATAGACAGTCTATACTTTACCAAGTCTCCCAAATCAAATCATTTATTGAACTTTATAAATCACTGAGTTTATTTATCCCCTTATTGCCCAATTACAATTCATCAATGTTATCGCTGTTAGATACGAGTTCTATTTGGCATACATCGTGCATTCCTGCTCTTTTCATAAATCTGATTTGGGGAGTCAATAACCAATATGTTGATCAAGTGAGTATGTTTCATATGCAAGAGAATTTGTTACGTGGAGATGAAGCGAGAAAGATTGTTAACGAAGTCAAGATTGTCGGGGAGGGAGATAGTGGTGGTTCTGGCGGTGGTACTGGTGTTGGTACTGGTGTTGGTGGTGATTTGATGGATATTGACTTGACCAAAGTGCGTGACTTGACTACATTGACTCAAGAGGCACGTAAACCTGAGATCAGTTTGGGTGTATCTCAATCGATGGAGAATATTCGATATATAAATAAAAACTACATTGTCAGAAACAAGGAGGATCTCAATACAAATGGCAACGCAATGAGCATTGATGATGATGATGGAATTCCAACAAATGTATACACCAACCCCTACATGACACAAATTACAAACACTGACACATTTCCCAACATTTTACAAAGCAAAAATGACAAGTTTCATATTGAATTTAATGTACACAATGGTATCAAAGATTATCTCAAGCCTTACAAAACAACAATTGAGAGATTAAAGTTGAATTTTAATGATTTAGTGGAAGATAAAGCAGAATTAATCGAAGATATAAGCAACATAATTCTGAGTTATTCATCAGGGTTTGAATCCGATGACGACGACTACTATGACTAAAGCATATGCACACATATATATATTCATATTAGATTCTTACCCTATCTAAAGAGTCTTTTCAACTAAGTAAATACCATAATCATCCTTCAACTCCTTCATAATAGGATCATTAATCTCTGAACTCATTGGTGCCAATAACCCACGTTTACTCAATGTTCCATTCAAAATTTGTTTAGTGGCAACAGCACAAGGAACACCAACCAATTTAGCCATCGATGAATATCCCTTGGGGTCACCGTAATCAACCAATGTAGAAGTTCTAGTTTCAGTTGAACCATCCTTGTTCTCAATTCCAAACTTGTGTTGCAAAATAACTAAATCACGTTCACCCGGTTCGTATTGCATCAATTGTTCCAAAGTGGCGCATAATGTGTCCAATGGGTTACCCTTGGGGGTCAATTGTTTATCTGATAACAATCCCAACCATTTGAAACCATCAAGAATCCGCTCCTCATCTTCAGGGGATTTAAACTTGGTTAAACTCTTGATTTTGGCAATGATGTCTTCAGCTGAAGATGATTTAGCTCCAATCAATTTAGCAGTAGCTTCATTCCATGGACCTGGTTTGGAGAAAATTTCCATTTCATCATCTTTTAAAAACCCAGTGTCAACAAGCACTTTAATGAATTCAGGGAAACCTTGGAATCTTAAAGTACCTCTAATGACAGTTTCGGCTTCGGGGATATTGTACAATTGTTTATAAGTGGTGGAATCTCTATTGGGGTAACAAACCAAAGCAAATCCAGGATAAATAAAGTATGGCTTGGCAGTAGCCATCAAATCTTCCGATTTAACATCAACAATTTGTCCATCTTGCCAATACTTGGCAGCATTTCTCAATGCCAATAATACACCTCTTGAACTCCATGAAAACTTGTATCCCAATGGATTGTCGGAGTTCTCAGGAGCTGGTAATCCACCACAATATGACAAGAATGATTTAACTTTACCACCTTGCTTATGAACATCTTCAATAGCCTTGACAGCGTATAAATGATCAATACCAGGATCCAATCCAATCTCATTCATAACGGTAATCCCAGCATTTTCAATCTCCTTTTCCAATGCCTTCAATTGTGGGTTAATGTATGATGTAGTGACAACGTGTTTTTTATTCTTGATGGCGGATTTGACGACATTGACGTGGAAAGTGTATGGGATCAATGAAATGACTAAATCGAATTTAGCCACTGCAGCATCTAAAGCTTCAGTATCATTGACATCTAATGAAATAGCTTGGGCTTTATCACCGGCTAATTCTTTAGCTTTGGATAATGTTCTGCATGCAACTGTGACTTCAATGTTGGGGTCTTGCGATAAGATGTCAACTGTTGGTTTAGCAACGAAACCGGAACCTAATAGTAAAACTTTTTGAACCATTGTGGAGGGTACGAATTGAGTTGTAGAAAAGAAAGAAAAGATATCTTTTGGTGGAAAAATGGTTGTAGAAATTTTGTCGGCGGTTAATTCTCTTTAAATTTTTCATTTTGAGCCTGATTGCACGCAATTTCTATTAGCGCTTTTATCAGAAAAGAAAAAAAAATCGCCGTGGTAGCGAAAAATTATGACTCAGCGGGGAACAAAATGGTAGCGAGATATTGATAAAGCAGTGAGGGAGCTTTTTCGTTATGGTATGGTGCACACTACCCTGATCTCAACCCTCAAGAGGTGACTTAACTTGTAAGTTGTCTAGATAGGGATGATAGTAACCCTAACTAAAAACTGCTGCATCAGAGTTCTTTATCTAACAACTACTTGACTAATGATTTTGCCTGCACTGTTTAGTTCAGTAATGTCCATTACTGTGTGGCCCCGATTTTCAATTTGAAAATTGACAGCGCCCAGCAAAATATGGAACAACTTTTGAAACTTCGACAAACCTTATATGTATTAAAAGAAAAGAGAAGATCCCCCGAAAGCTGTCAATCTTGTCTCTATTATGTCACTGTTTGGAACCCGATTGCCGAAGTTCCCAACCTGTTGGACGTGTTATTTTGATACGAATATACAGATATGGTTCAATAACGAAAAGAGCGGGGTTGTTTAACTTTACACTTTTTACGATTTTGTTTGATGGTGGAAAAGTTGTGGTTATGGAATGTCGATTTTGAGGCATTTTGGAAAAAAACTTTGGACACCTTATGTATTGCCAAGAAACAGATCATGTAGAAGGGCTTTTATGTCAATGTAGTTTTGCTTTCCCCTCCTTCCCTCCCATCAAGTATCCTCCACTTTTACATTACATTTTAAACTTCGGGCTAAATTAATGTCCGGACGCTGCCGCGTCATATCTCCCCCGCAATCATAAAAAAGAAAAAGAAAGAAAGAAAGAGTAACATTAATCTTGTTTTTGTGGTCTATTTTATACATGTGTGAGGCTGCAAAAGGCACTAAAGTTTCAGAACATGGTAGTCTGGTATTGTTCTATAGAGATGCAAACAATGCAAACATTAACAAAGTTTTCAATCACCTTATTTGTCTACCTCCCCCACATTTTTGGAAAACGTTTTTGTTGAGCTTTAAAGCCTATTGTTTCTCGGAGTAATTGCAGATAAGGGTAACGTACGATTTTTGAGTTCAGTGGGTTTTGCTTTCCCCCCCCCCCCCCCCCCCCATTTTCATAGGCAAATTATAAAAACAGCACAGTTTTCTGAATTCATGTGTGTGGTATCTTCAAGCAGCTCCACAACAACAAATGATGAAAGACAAAACAGAGGTGGAGCACGTATCCCCTTACTCATCCCACAATGATCATATGGTAGAAGATGACAACCACAATGACTTGTTTAATGAAAAACCAGATTTGTCTTGGCCATCAATCAAACATTATTTTGCCACAAGAATACCAAACATGTTAGACTTGCCCTTGTATCATCAAGAAAAAAAATGGTATCAAGTAGTAAACCCAATACCTGGTTTGAAAGAAATGACAGCATTGGACTGGAATTTCTACGGGCTAGGATTTCTTGCATGGTCGCTAGATTCAATGGATTTTTTTTGTGTTTCTGTGTCAGCTTCGGAAATTGCTGCTACTTTGAAAGTAAGTGTGACTGATATAACTTGGGGTGTGACTTTGGTATTGATGCTTAGATCAGTAGGAGCAATCATTTTCGGTATTGCTGCTGACAAGTTTGGTCGAAAATGGTGCTATATAACGATATTGTTCCTTTTCATTGTTGTTGAGATAGGTACCGGATTCGTGCAGACATACAAGCAATTTCTTGGAGTGAGGGCAATGTTTGGTATCTTGATGGGGGCAATGTATCCTATTGCTATGGTGACGGCAATTGAAGGACAACCAACAGTTGCAAGGTCGGTATTATCGGGATTATTCTTACCTGGTTACTCATTCGGTTACATTTTAGCAATGGTGTTCTATAGGGCTTTCTCGGGCACTTACAAAGAAGGTGAAGGTTGGAGGAGCTTGTTCTGGTTCAGTGCTGGATTAAGTGTGTTGTTGATTGCTTGGAGACTTGTTATTCCTGAATCCCCCGATTTCATTAAATTAAAAGAAAAGAAGAAACGGTTCAATGAAAAGAATAAAGTCAAACATAAACTCATTGACATGAGTGTTTTACAAACGTTGAAAACAGAGTGGTTGTTGTTTATTTACCTTATTTTCTTGTACAGCGGGTGGAACTTCACTACACATGGTTCACAAGACTTGTATGTTACAATGTTGACAAAACAGTTTGATGTTAGTTTAAACACCAAAACGGTTATTGTTGTTGTGAGTAACCTTGGAGGAATGATTGGTGGTATCATAATGGGTTCAGCTTCAGAACTTTTTGGACGAAGACTTACGGTTATCATTTGCATGATCTGGAATGGAGCTTTTGTATACCCATCTTTCTTCAATGCAAATAGGAATTGGTGGGCTTACGTTTTTTTGAATGGTGGTGTTATGGGTGCATGGGGTATTTCATCAGTTTATTTGCTAGAGGTTGTGAATAAAGCCAATAGGGCATTAATCTCAGGTTTGGCTTATCAGTTGGGTAATTTAGTCAGTTCAGCTAGTGCCACCATTGAGGCTCGTATTGGAGAGAGATTCCCACTTGAAGGTGGTGCTGGAGACATGTACGATTACGGTAAGGTGATGTGTATCTTTTGTGGTGCGGTTTTCGGCTACATGATAATATGTGTCTTGGTAGGACCCGAAAAGTTCCACAATAATTTGCATGTGACTGACGATGATGAAGTGCAGCTCGAAGAAGGAAGCATTGAAGATGATGTAAGGTCAGATAAAAAGATTTAGTTATTTATAATGAAAGAGATCATGTTTACGCGGAACAAGTTGTTGTATAGTGTAGGGATTTCCAAAGTCAATATCACTAGAATCAATCAGTGGTCTAGATGTTGCAGTTGTTTCATTCAAAGCTCGCACCAATGAGCTTGATGTGAATGTTTTCCATTTTCAGATGAAAGGCAACCCCAATTTAAAAGGATGTCATGTTCCTATGGAATTTCTACAAATTGGTGGCTGTCATGAATGATATCTCTCCATGATAGTGCAAAAGTGTGTACCCCCACAAGTATTCTAGTGCCACTAATTTCAAACTAAAACATGCTTATCTCGAAAAACTGGCGTATGTCTAAACTGCGCAGTTCATAAAGAAGTTAAAGCCTGTGGAATCCAATACTAAAATTTGGCTTGACACTTCTACGAGAGGGGTATCTTTGATCACCATTGAGACTAAAATGATTGGTCATTTTTTGGAAGCTGTCCCCTCTCAATACATCCTCGAACTAAACTAGTTCATCCATGTTTGAGTTTGCGGTTGGAGATACCCGCTTCAAAAATGGGGCAATGATGCAAAAATTTGTTATTGTGTTACATGTCTAAATTGAACTTAAAAGTGGCCAAAAGTCTTGTTGATGTGGGGAATTGCCCTCTTTAGTAGACAGTAACAGGAACTGGAAAGCAAATCATGAAATTACCCAGCAGAAGGTGACGTTGTTAAGTCACCAGTGGTTCAAAGTAAAATGATAACTGCGTTAATTTTCCCCATCCCTTGCAATGAATGATGACAGCAGTGGCAGCTCCAGAAAGTCCACAACCAACTTGGTCATCGAGTCATGTTGTGTTTCAAGGATTGGCAGGTGGAGACTGGGTGGATTACCCGTCTGTGTTTGGGTTTTTGGGTCACCATTTCATTTGTACAGTGTGAAACACACCTGTTAATCTACGCATTTTGTGCAAGCAAGAAGCTTTTTTAGTTTAGCACTGTCTGAAGTGGAAGGCGGAAAATATTACCGCTTCAGTTCGAAGAATCATTAACCAATGTTGTAATCATTCAATGTGTGCTCTAGAGAGGATACAATGCAATTTTTTGGTTTTAGATTATGCACGGTGACTAAAAGCGCATCTAAAATTGACCAACAAATTCATCCCCCTCCCCCTCGTAAGTAGCCCCCAAGTGCAATGTCCTGATGATATCTATTTAAAGTAGGATCAATTACCAAGTCCTTGGGAGTACCCCTAATCTCTTGAGTCTCAACCATGTCTGACGAAGAGAAACACCAATTCAAACACGATGATTATAACTTTCCGCCAGGAACAGTACATCTTGTGGATATGCAATCTACTTTAAATGTGAAGAAAGGCGATGGTGATATCATTTTGCATCCACAACCATCATCTAATGTCAATGACCCATTAAGATGGTCGAAGACCAAAAGAAACTTGCAGTTTGCATTACTTTGGTTCTGGTCTTTTATGTTGGCTCTCAATATGAATTTCATGACACCGTTGTTTTCTGACTGGGTAGTGGAATTCAAAACCACGTTTTTTGAGTTAGGTGTTGCTATCGCTCTTGGGTATTTGGGATTGGGAGTCGGTGTATTATTTATTCAGCCAACTGCATTAAAATTGGGAAAGGTTTTCGTTTATCGATTGGGAACGATTCTCGCCATTATTACATGCATTTTTGGCTCCCAATCCAAGAATGTCGGCTACTTTCACGCTTTTAGAATATTGGCTGGTTTGGCTGCATCTCCTGTAGACACTTTGGTGGAAATTTCAGCAAACGATTTGTTTTTTCAACATGAGAGGTCTACTGCATTTAGTTCATTAATCTTGGCCTTATATGGGGGAACAGATTTGGGTCCCGTTGCAGCTGGTTATATTTCAGATAGTATGGATTGGAGTTGGTGCTACTACATTCTAATTATTATATTCGTACCATTGTTGATACTTCAAATCTTTTGGATGGAAGAAACTACATTCAGACGGTCTACGAATGAAGAGGAGGAATTAGAAGATGAGATTATTGCTCAAATCAAATCACATGAAACTGGAATTTCTGCAAATTCCCCCACTAACAAAGTAAAAGACACCATTGATGTTGTTGTTGAGTCCAAACCTGAAGACGAGGATCAAGTTAAGTTGACCTACTGGCAAAAGCGCAAATTGTATCACACAGAGCAAAATGACACAAGATCTTGGATGTGCATCTTCTTGAGACCTTTGTACCTACTAACATTTCCAGCTATTGTTTGGAGTGGTATGATTTACGGTTTTCAAATGTTTTGGTTGTCATTAACTGTGAATACACAATCAGCAATATTCTCAGCTCCCCCGTACAATTTCAGTATCAATAATGTTGGATTGACAACATTGGGGCTCTTTGTGGGCAGTGTGATTGGAATGTTTTATGGAGGACAGTTTGTGGACTGGTTTGCAATCAGAATGGCTAGACGTAATAATGGTATCATGGAGCCAGAGCACAGATTACACACTATGCTTATTCCTACTATCTTGAATGCAGCCGGAATTTTGGCATATGGATTGGGCGCTTACTACGGTAGTCACTGGGCAATACTTGTTGTACTTGGGCTCGGTTTCATGGGTTTTGCAATGAGTTCATCGGGTGCAATTTGCTTGGTTTATGCTGTGGAGTGTTATGAAAAGTTGGCAAGTGAAAGTCTTGTGTTGATCTTATTTATTAGAAACATGATTGGTATGGGGTTTTCCTTTGCCATTTCCCCTTGGATAGATGCACAAGGAATGATGAAAACCACTTTTACCATGTTTGCACTTTCAGTAGCAGTTAATGCAACGTATCTTATTATGATTTGGAAGGGAAAGGCTATCAGGCGTTGGTCTAAAGCTCGGTATGAAAGAGTAAGTGTTCCGTCTTACGGGGACATTTTCAAGAAAAATAAGTGAGTGGGTTCTATGGTATGTCTTAGGGGTACCTGATTTGACCAGGAATTGTAAAAGAAAATAGTGATATTGTGTTTGAAGAGGTTAATAGAGAGCAATAAAGCAAGTCCGAGTTTTGTATTTTCGTTTGATAACACAAGAGCTTATGCTCAGCTGTACTCCCCATGAATTTCTCTTATCAACTGCTCTCTAGAAGAGCCACTTCATTACTTTCTCAACTCGGTAATCACGGATAAAAATATACATCTACTTTCATCCCCGCTGGTATTAGGATGAGCGGGTTGACAGAAGAAAAGGGGGGTCAGGAACCGGTTATTTGTGATGAAACGTGTCTGACTTCTCAAAGCCAACTCTTCTAGAAACTTTCAAATTAGCCAAGCTTCCACAGTCATCTCCTTTATCCGGAAGGACTATGAATACCCTCCCCACTTTGCGTCTTTACCCAACGTAATCTGAAACTGTGAATTAGACTTTGTCGCACAAAATGGACATATTCCCCACAGAAAATAAATTTCATAACAAATTTTCTTGACATTGTTTTTGTGATACCTTGAGAGCATACACCTTTTAAAGCAAGTAGTGGCTGCAAAAGGGATTAAAAATCTCTCTTCAGTTATCATTTTATCTCATTTCGCAACAATGTGAAAACAATCGAGTAAAACGTTGCTGGGAAATGAATCAGACGGAGATACAACACTATCATTTTCTGATGAATCGTTCTCTCTCCGCATTCGCGGAAAGGATTTCACTGTAAGGCAGTTGATGAAAACTTGGCAACACAGAACAATTGGTGATGACGGCTCCTCAACAATACAAACCAAATCTCGTGTATTTAAGTCAACAGTAACTCCTTGATTTATGTTGATCTTTAGTCTCTCCCCCAAACAAAATGAAAGATAAAGTTGAAGTTGAACACATATCACCTTACTCGTCATCGAGTCATCAGCTGGTTCTTGAGGATGACCATCATGATTTATTTAACGAAAAGCCTGATTTATCCTGGCCATCTATCAAAAACTATCTTGCCACAAGAATTCCAAAGATGTTGGATTTACCATTGTACTACCAGGAAAAGAAATGGTACCAAGTCCTTAATCCTATTACTGGCTTAAAAGAGATGTCAACTTTGGACTGGCATTTTTATTTCTTGGGTTTCCTTGCTTGGTCATTGGATGCAATGGACTTTTTTTGTGTTTCTGTGTCGGCTCCTGAAATTGCTGCTACTTTGAAAGTAAGTGTGACTGATATAACTTGGGGTGTGACTTTGGTATTGATGCTTAGATCAGTAGGAGCAATCATTTTTGGAGTTGCTGCTGACAGGTTCGGCAGAAAGTGGTGCTATATTGCGGTCTGTGGATTATTTATCCCCGTTGAAATAGGTACTGGATTTGTACAAACCTACCAGCAGTTCTTGGGAGTTAGAGCTATCTTTGGTATCTTAATGGGTGCTATGTATCCTATAGCTATGGTGACGGCAATCGAAGGTCAGCCGACAGTAGCTAGGTCTGCGTTATCTGGTTTGTTTGTTCCAGGATACTGCTTTGGATACATCTTGGCAATGGTGTTCTATAGGGCTTTCTCGGGCACTTACAAAGAAGGTGAAGGTTGGAGGAGCTTGTTCTGGTTCAGTGCTGGGTTGAGTGTGTTGCTAATTGCGTGGAGATTTTTGATACCTGAATCTCCTGACTTCCTTGCAACGAGGGAGAAAAAAAGGCGTTACAACAAGGTGAGTAAACCCAAGTTTGGGTTTATCGACAAGAGTGTTTTGCAAACGTTGAAAACTGAATGGTTATTATTCATCTATCTTGTATTGTTATACAGCGGGTGGAACTTCACTACCCATGGTTCGCAAGACTTGTACGTCACTATGCTTACCAAGCAGTTTAATGTGAGTATAAACAAAAAGACTGTGATTGTTGTTGTGAGTAACATTGGCGGCATGATTGGTGGTTCCGTTATGGGAAATGCCTCAGAGCTCCTTGGCCGAAGACTTACTGTTGTCATATGTATTCTTTTCAGTAGTGCTTTCTTATACCCATCTTTCTTTGATGCGGATAAGAACTGGTGGGCCTATGTTTTTTTGATTGCTGGTAATATGGGATCTTGGAGCATCTCATCAGTGTACTTGATGGAGGTGGTTAACAAAGCGAATAGAACTTTAATATCAGGTTTGGCGTACCAATTGGGAAACTTGGTTAGTTCAGCTAGTGCTACAATTGAAGCTAGACTCGGGGAACTGTTCCCACTTGAAGGTGGTGCCGGAGACATGTACGATTATGGGAAAGTCATGTGCATATTCTGTGGTGCTATTTTTGCTTACATGATTGTCTGCATCACCCTTGGACCTGAAAAGTTCCACAATAACACAGACGTTGGAAATAAGGAAAGCGTGGGGATGGAAGATACAGAGAGTAAGGAGAAAGTCCAACTCAAAAGCTTAGATTAGTTGTGTATAATGTGTAAAGGAGCTTTTTACCTGTGCGCAACATTTATTACCTCTTTTGGAAATCGCGAAATTTGGAAAAAATGTTGGGGGCATGAAAATGAAAATTCCGCTCATATTTGGAACCATATAAATAGAATAGCCCCGACACGAGATGCTTGTGCATCTACACAATCAGTAGATCATTTGATGCATTTTTGTTGGTTTATACTTTCAGCAGCAGCTGCTCATTACCTTGCTGGCTCGTCCTTGCTCGATCAATTGTACGGTGATTTGGTACATGAAAATTATAAGCAACCCAATTTTCAACAAATTACCTTTTTTACAGAGGAGGAGAGTTATGATGTGTATTCCAGTCAAGAGCAAAAACTCCCCGATGCTTATTATGAAAACATTGTTCGTAATCATTTAAAAACAAGACCTGAAGTTAAATACCCTGATAAGGACGATGTCTCGGACATTGAAATGGACCAAAATATGTTTGGAGGTATTGTCACATATGCACATCTCCCACATATCAATTGTTTCAAGGGTAACCAAGATAAGCCAATAGACGTGGCAATTGTTGGTGCGCCTTTTGACACTGGTGTTTCCTTTAGACCCGGTGCTAGATTTGGACCTGATGCAATTAGATCAACCGCCAAAAGACTAAGTTACCCATCATCTACCAAGAAGCAAGGCCCAAAGAATAGGCACAGAAAAAGCGATGAGCTACACAGCTACTCCATTGTTGATTGTGGAGATGTAGCAATGAATCCATTTGATAATAGGATTGCATTGAATCAACTTTATCGTGGTCATAGAGCAATTGTCAATAATCACAAAGGTAAAGTGTATCAAGTGCCACGAGTAATCACAATGGGCGGAGATCATACTATTACATTAATGGCATTACGCAATTTGTATGAGCAATGGCAAAAACCAATCAAGGTCATCCACTTTGATTCACACATTGACACCTGGGATCCAAAAAAATTAGGTGGGGGCATCACCAATTACATGAGTTTGAATCATGGAACGTTTTTGCATTATGCTCATGAAAAGGGGTTCATTGTTGATAAAGGTAATTACCATGTCGGTATTCGTGCACCATTGGTTGATCCTGGATTCGACCTGAGGCATGATGCTGAATGCGGATTTGAAATCATTGAAGCTACATCAATTGATAGGATTGGAGTGCAGGGCATCATTAAAGAGTTGGTTGAAAGTTATACAGCAGAGGATGTTAAAGAAGGCACCCCTGTGTACATTTCTGTGGACATAGATGTTTTGGATCCAGCTTATGCACCCGGAACTGGAACAATGGAAGTTGGCGGTTTCACAACAAGAGAGCTTTTAGCGATATTAGATGGCTTGCGAGACACCGATTTGGGTTGTAACATAGTGGGTGCTGACGTTGTTGAGGTCAGCCCACCGTATGATACAAATAGTGGGATAACTGCTTTAGCTGCAACTGCGGTGATTGACTCCTTGTTGAAGATTATGGTTGACAGTATTCCGTTGTGAACTGTTGGTTGTGTAGTGGCTTAGAGATCTCTGAGAAGAATTGACGTAATTTTTTAGGCAAGAGAAGCTAGTTTAATTGTAAGTGTAACAACAAAGGTCATGTTCACGGACACAAAAGTTGTCGTATAGGAAGAGTGAAAATAGGGGCAGGGTGTGATGTATAACTTCCGTTTGTGCTACTATCCCCCTCTTTTGCAGCCATAAAGTTGACACCTTTTAGGGGTAGATCTGTTGTAGTGCGAGCTTGGAGGTGGGCAGTGAGCTTTGTTTATTTGTTTGTTTCCAAAAATAATTTGGTAAAAAAAAGCGTTTTGTGTTGCAATTTTTGCAACTTCCATGCAGTTCGATGACGTAATGAAGATTCCAATTACACAAATTATTTCAGGATCTGAGGTTTCAGGAGCAAACAATAGTATCACAATAGAGTGTAACCAATCAGTTGCTTTGTATGACAATATTCAAAACAAACAACAGTTACCATGTTACTAATAATAGTTGAACATCTGATGAACGAAAAGGGTACCCAGAGAGGGACATAGATCAATATATAAAGCACCTGAAGTTTCCCTTCTTTCCAGTCCACTCCATCTAGTTATCAACAATTGAAAACCCACAATCACATCATCAAAAAAATGCAATTTTTCAAATCAGTATCACTTTTAGCTTTAGCTGCTCAAGCCTTTGCAGGTTTATCTCAATACCAATTCTTTGCCAAAACGGGTAACAAAGAATTAGATGGACATGGTTTATACTATATTCATGAAGGTGCTGCTATCAACTATTATTTCCTTGCAAACAATACCGAAACTTCGTCAGCTTCTGTTGTTACTTACAATGACGAGACTCAAGAGTTCTACTACCAAGTTAATCCCCAAATTAGGTTTGTATTGACAGTCCTGGGAGGCATTTTGCAATTGAGTGCTGGCGAACCATTAAAGACGTCAATTGGAGATGATGGTATTATTTCCTTCAATGGCAGTGAATTGTTGAGTGTGGTGAAGAGCATTGATGATCCATATGGATACTCTAAAGAAAACTTTGCAGTTACTGTTAAAGATGACCATGGTGGAATTCCAATCAGCATTGAAGCAAGAAAGTACGAAAGTTCTTAGATTGAGGTTCGTTGGCTAGCCATTGTGGAGCCAGAGTAAGTAGACTATTATAAAGAGAAGTCCTTGAGAGTATCGAAATGTAGTGAATTGGAGCTGTAGATTCACGTATTATGCATAAGGGACCTAATGAGATTAACAGAAATTACATTGTTGTTTTACTATATCATATATTTCATAATATGAAACTGTCGCCGTGGCATATCTACAAGAACACAAGTTTGAAGCTTAGAGGATCAATTAGCTCTACATTCAGGAACCACCACTGTCATTTGCATTTCAACTAGTATTCTAGCAAGAATCTATATACCCAACTCTAGATATATGCCATTGTCTCACATTATTACGATTCATATTTTCTTGCAATAATAGTAATCGCAAAAGAATTCTCGACATCTCTTGTAAGAACACCATAATTGAAGTCAGAATAGCCTTTTGGATCACCATAGTTTTTTGCTGCATAAAGTTTTACACCACTTCCAAAGTAAACTTCGCCACTTGCACTAATTGGAGCCTTCAATGGCTCACCTTGTCCGCTCAATTGAAAAATACTGTTTGTGTTAGTAACGAAATACTTGGCTTGTGGGCTAACTTGGCGGTGAAACTCTTGAGTTTCATTATCGTAAGTAACAATTGATACTGAGGATGCATCTGTGTCATTTGAAATAAAGTAATAATTGATGACACCCCCTTCATTATAGAAATACAACCCGTGACCATCAACTTCATCGTTGTCTGATTGGGCAAAGAATTGATACTGAGTTAAAGCACCTAAAGCCTGTGCAGCAAAGGCCAAAATGAAAACTGACGTGAAGAATTGCATTTTAAGTGGATTCTGAAGTGTTTGGTGAAGTTGTAACAACTCACAAGAGTGTGACTTTTGTCTCATATATGTACTCCTTCGTTGTGTTTACAATCCAAACTATAAATAGCAACATTCACTCTTGTTCGATGTATTATTGTTCCTGCATTGTTCAATGCCCCCTTACATTAGGGCTTGGACAATGTGGAGTTTAATGAGCATCTTCGGATTTAACAACGTGAACTCCTTTTATAAATCGGAACAAGTTGCAAAGCTCCAAGTTAGTACAGTTATGTGACGTTACCAAGAAATTTCGGGCTTTAAACCGATACATTGACATCGAAGCTGTGAACTGTAGACACCAGATGACTTTTGCTTACTCCGACTTCTTAATTCCGCTGTGAGTAACCACAAAAGGATGTGCAACAAATTTAAAAACGTTTGCCCTCCAATAGGGGGATAAGGTCTCCTCTAGTTCAGCTTCATTGTTTAGTGTACAGATAGTGTTTTTCAAAATGCTACTACATGGCATTGCAAGCCTTAGATCTTATTTTATGGGACTGTTTGTTTCCAAAAATAGAACACGGTTATAAGAGTATGCAAGGGGTCAAGTTTCGGGATTAAGTTGCAAGAATATCAAAACACTAGTAACATACCTTCTCTTGATAAGTAGAGACAGTGAACACGTCTTCCTTGTAAAATTTTGCACAGTTCATGGAGTGAGTAAAGCTTCCAGTCCGATGAATATATAAACGACAAACTGCAGCCCTCATTGGCCTCATGATTGTATCAATCGAAACTAATATTTAGAAATTACCAAACAACTCTTAACGCTATGCAATTCTTCAAGCCACTTTCCATTTTGGCCATTGCTACTCAAGCCTTAGCTGAAGTCACTAGATACCAGTTCTTTGTCAAGTCAGATAACAAGGAGATTGATGGTCACGGTTTGTACCACATTAAAGAGATTGATCCTGTTGAGTATTATTTCATTTCCAACAACAACGCTGACACTGCTGCTTCTGTCGTTGAGTACGATGACGTGCAGCAAGAATTCTTTGTTGAAGTAAAGCCGGGTATCAAAGAGTTTGTTAGAAATGTGGGAGACATTTTGCAGTTTAGACCAGGACCACCATTGAAAGCTACAATCGGTGACGGTGGTATTCTTTCCTTCACCGGTAGTGACTCATTGTTCGCAAAGAAGGACATTCATGACCCTAACGACTACTCTAAGAACAATTTTGCTGTTCTTATTGGCGGTCAAGGTGATGGAATTCCATTCACTATTGAAGCAAGGGAATACGCTGACTGAAGGGGCTCAAGGAGTGGCGCAGGTTATTTAAGGTGTTCTTTTATTTCTTATTAGATTTTATAGTCGAAAACACGAAAAACATTGCGTCTTGATTTGAAGTAATGTAGTGATGGCTTCTATATTTTGCAATCTAGTGTTCAAGAAAAATTATTGCAATGAACATCTTTCACGAAGTGAGGGAGCGTATGGGGTTAGCTTCACTATATTAACGTATTTTTGGTGATGAAGAACTTTTGAGCTTGTTCGATCGTAACTCCTAAATACCGGAAAAGCTCTATTTAAGATTTACTGTGAATAGAATTCGATTTTCACCGTTTATCCTAAATCCGAACTGGTATATTTTTGATTTCCAAAAATAAAACCAAAACATAGGCGATGCCACAGTTTTGAGCTTACAATACAAATATAACTCTCTCGAAAGCAAATAAACTAACAGGAAAGCACCATACTGTATGTGTTGTGTGCACTGGTCATTATATAAACCAACTAACCCCAAAGTAACGATTTTCTGCTCTTCTTGGTATCATACTCATAAATTTGTATCGGATATGCAACTATTCCAATACATCTCAATCATCGCCTTTGCTGCTCAAACATTGGCTGCCAAGACTCGCTATCAATTCTTTGCAAAATCTGAATATGACGAGATTAATGGACATGGATTAACTTTTCTTCCTGAAGGGGATGCAATTGACTATTTTTTTGTTCAAAATGATGGCTCAACCCCCGCTTCTATCTTAACGTATAATGATGAACAACAAGAATTTTACTTCCAAGTTACTCCTAATTTGAAACTTGGCCTTACAAAAGGTGGGGATATCTTACTGTTGAGTTTGGGAACTCCATTGAAAGCTGATATTGGTGAAGATGGGATAGTAACTTTTGATGGTAGTGACAAGTTACATGCAGTTCTGCACCTCCATATATCAAATACTGGAGACAACTATGCCGTCATTGTGGGGAATTTCAAAGGCGGATTTCCGTTTACTATTGAGGCAAAGGAGTATACAAAATAGAGCTTTTTGGCTTTCCCATTTCTTTTACGGGCTCAATAAATTGAAAGTACATACGATAGTAACAGATTTGTAATCATGAATGAATGTTTTATTTATTGTCTTGTTGTATGTAATAAGTCATCGCAAATTGTGACTAAAAAGTCGATCAACGACTAGAAACACCACTTTTGGTGATGTCGCTTAGCTTAATCGATACTCCGGGAATGTGCATTCCAAGATAATAAAATGTATAAACTTTATCTATCTATTCAGTTTTGTAAAATACAGTTACAAAATTGTACGTCATAACTGCTATATTTCTGCCAAGAATTGCGCACCGGAGCTTAACAATAAATAATATTCGAACGACGTGATATATGTCATGCGTCGCAAAGTAACGTTTGTGGTTGCGTCGTCTATGCGGCAGCTTGCGCTACATTGCATCCCCGCAGTTTTCACAACTTGCGCTATTTTGAACCAAGCAAAAAAGCACATAAATGTAACATGAAAATAGATCTTTTAGAATTTTGGCTGCAAACACGTACAAAAAAAAAAATACGAAAACAAACGAACTTGATACAAGAAAATACCCAAACTCTTTAGAGTTTGACCGTGGGAAGCCGATAACTTAGTTTATGTGAACGCCGTGCAACTCCACAAACTTTATACACCTTTCCCTTTCCCCCCCTCCCCCCACACACACACACGTCATCCCCTCATCTCCGCCCTCCGAAACTTTGTTTTGGTGATAACATCTTGCCGAAGAAAAAGGCACGTCCAATAAGAAAAGCTCCGGAATGGGTGTCATGACCAAGAGGGGAAGAGAAAACGGTGAGGGGAAAGCAGCAATTCTCTTTAGTTTGGCAATCACAACCCCCCTCAGAAGTCTTTGCAATTGAAGTTGACTGAGGGTATAAAAAGAGGTAAAAACGAGTCACCCCTTGCAAGAGTGAATGGGTTTTTGCGCCAATTTTCTACCATCACAAATATGAATGATCCTAAAGATACGGCCACTGCCACGGTGGACGAATTGACTCCGTATGATAGTGCCAGTAATGGTTCAACCCGTCCTTCCAAAAATGATTTGTTCAATGATAAACCCGATTTATCAGCCAAAGGTGTATCCAAATACCTTTCAACACGGTTGCCTACTTTGCTTGATATACCATGGCGCCACACAGATGAGAAGTGGTATAACGTAATCAACCCTATCCCAGCATTGAAGGAGATGACATGGATGCAATGGAATTTTTACTTGTGTGGATATTGTGGTTGGGCAATTGATGCTATGGATTTCTTTTGTGTGTCAGTTGCTGTTCCTGAAATCGCTGTTACTTTAGGCGTTAGTGTTACTGATATCACTTGGGGTATGACTTTGGTCTTGATGTTTAGGTCCATTGGTGCCGTTATATTTGGTATTGCTTCTGATCGATATGGTCGAAAATGGACATTTATTGTTCTTTGTGCATTGTTTGTTGTTGTTGAAATTGGCACTGGGTTGGTGCAGACATATCACCAGTTTCTTGGTGTCAGAGCACTATTTGGAATATTGATGGGTAGTATGTTGCCAGTGACCATGGTTACTTCATTGGAAGTACAACCAGTTGTGGCTAGATCGGTATTGTCGGGATTCTTCTTACCTGGTTATTCATTTGGTTATATCTTAGCAATGGTATTCTACCGTGCTTTCTCGGGTACTTTTAGAGAAGGGGAAGGATGGAGAAGTTTGTTCTGGTTTAGTGGTGGGTTGAGTGTCTTGTTGGTTGTTTGGAGATTATTGCTTCCAGAATCACCGGTGTTTCTCAAAATGAAGGCCAAAAAGAAGAGATTCAATGAAAAGAATAAAGTTAAACACAAGTATATTGATACTAGTGTATTTCAAACATTGAAGACCGAGTGGTTATTATTCATCTATCTTGTTTTGTTGTATAGTGGTTGGAACTTCACCACACATGGAGCTCAAGATTTGTATGTGACAATGATTACCAATCAATTTGGAGTGGGGTTGGATTTGAAAACAATTATAGTTGTCGTTAGCAACATTGGTGGTATGGTTGGTGGTATCGTGATGGGCTCGCTTTCCAAATTGCTTGGGAGAAGATTGACGGTGATTATCTGTATGGTCTGGTGTTGTGCATTTGTATACCCTTCCTTTTACAATGCCGACAAAAATTGGTGGGCCTATGTCATGTTGAATGTGGGTGTTATGGGTGCATGGGGAATCGGTCCAATTTATTTATTGGAAATGGTCAACAAAGCCAACAGAACTTTATTAGCAGGCTTGGCTTATCAGTTGGGTAATTTGGTCAGTTCAGCTAGTGCTACAATTGAAGCTCGTCTCGGTGAAGAATTCCCACTTGAAGGATTTGAAAATGGAGTTTATGATTATGGTAAAGTCATGTGCATTTTTTCAGCAGCTGTTTCAATTTACATGATTATCTGTATATTTTTGGGCCCTGAAAGGTTTCATGCTAATATGCATGTTATTGACTCGGATGAGGAGCTTGAAGAAGGGGAAATGGATAGTGATAAGAATGCGTCCAATAATGATCAAAAGATTGCAACCAAGTAGGGAGATATCTAAGACGTAAAATTAATATGATTGATGATGTTTTTTTATTTCAAAAGTAGCAACGTTATTTAGTGTCGTGCATGCAACTCTTCTTGCTATAAGTTGGCTATGTAAAAACGCTTCGTGGTAACCCCTATTTGAGCTATAGAAAGATATCTTTGTTGGTGGGTGCTGTAGGATAAACATCAAATCACAAAAACTTTGAAATTTAGTCGTGCCTCACGCAGAACGGGGATTAATGAAGCGCCTAAGCCTTACCACAGTATAAATAGAAGTGAATCGCCAATGTGCTTTATAATGTTCGATGAGTATACTAGATAAACTTAGATACGACAGATATGGCAGATCTCCATAGGATATTAACACCGTTATCATTAGAGAGGTATAGCTCATGGCCAAAAGTAATTGACCCTTACACATACGAGTTCGTTGGACCTGGTGAAAGCGATTATGAAATAATAATCCAAACGATGAAAGAAGACGGCACTGTTACTGATTCTATCAGATTAAACACTACAGTACATGCAGATGATTGGTTGAACAAAGTTGTCGCCCAGTTGAATTCAGAAGACGCTGGCAATGAAAATGTTACATGTGAGCTGAATGTTGGTGACAAATGAAATACGTCGAAGATATCATTTCCATGTGTTTTTTAAATTGGGTTAAGTACGGAAGTATGTGTGTTATAATTGTGTTGAGCTCATATTATCACGTGTAAGCTCTTTTACAAATAAAACATTTTCTTTTCATTGATACTCTTTGAATTGAGTTCTTCTTGCTATCTGTTGGCAATCTGTGGGCGATTATTTTGAAACAATAACTTTATCTTTTAGTCTTATTAGGTGACACTTCACGGAGATACCTTCAATCATATTGTAGCCGACCTTTTAAACAATAAAAATGCTAATTCATTAAACTTGAATTTTTGTTGGATATATGGTTAGTTAAGACTGATTACATTTTTACCCAATCAAATCAAGTTCAGAGAAAACAAGCATGATGACACGATGAATTTTGATATTTGTTGGTCAAGAGTTGCGCTCTGGACGTGATTGTTTGAAGTATACAAATCCTAGGGTGTTATGAAATTAAGCGCTATATACAAAAGATTACACAAGAAAGATTGAGACGCAATAAAAGTATGTGAAAAAGCTGTTATTGTGTAAATTAACAATGTGCACCAACTTGGCGTTGCTTTGTCTACTGCTACAACCGAAATCAATCCAGCATACTAAATAATCAAATAAGTACCGGTGCTCAAGTATCGGATCAAATCAATCAAGAATCAGCAGCAATTACAAAACTATTCGAATTAACCAATCTACGTAGTTACGAAAGCAACAGGCAGTGACTATAAAGTAATTGTTATTTTGTAGGAAAATAAAACAATCTCGCCACTTTTCTACAACTAAATTCTGTAAAAGGTAATCAGAAGCTGCTCGTGCTCTTGACTAAACTCCGCGAACCTTGCTCAGTGATTTGCCAACATGGTCAGGACTGGTTATCCGGTTTTCGGTATGTCACAAACTTGAATTTAATTAAAAATGTCAAAAAAAATGCGATAACTAAAAATAGACGCACTCCACGTGAGCGCAAAAAATAATAGATCACATATGGAAACACAATTTAAACCCTGTGGAGGTTGAAGTTAATGGTTGTTGAAGCCCTTAAACCTTACCACAGTATAAATAGAAGTGAATCGCCAATGTGCTTTATAATGTTCGATGAGTATACTAGATAAACTTAGATACGACAGATATGGCAGATCTCCATAGGATATTAACACCGTTATCATTAGAGAGGTATAGCTCATGGCCAGAAGTAATTGACCCTTACACATACGAGTTCGTTGGACCTGGTGAAAGCGATTATGAAATAATAATCAAAACGATGAAAGAAGACGGCACTGTTACTGATTCTATCAGATTAAACACTACAGTACATGCAGATGATTGGTTGAACAAAGTTGTCGCCCAGTTGAATTCAGAAGATGCTTCCAACGATGGTTCTGCTACCTGGGAACTGAGTAATGTGGAAGCGGTTGGAACATCGACAACAAGCACGGACAATGATAACAATTTCCCTAAAATTGCCCTCTCATCATGCAGCCAATTTTGCAACTATTATTTTCATTGCAGGTATGACTGTACTAAGTGCAAGTCATATTATGGTTCACTAGCAGGTCACACACATCGTAAACGTTGTGTTAGATGATTGAAGGCACATAGGAAAGGTAACAAGAAAGGTGCAACAAAAGAGAGAAAAGGCAAAAAATAACACAAACACAATCAATTATATCTTCAGGTTATTTTCATTTCGGTTTATCCAATTTGCGAGAAATCCATTATTTTTAAATACAGTTTATTTCGTCGTGACTTCCATTTATTTGCCTATGTATATATCAAACATACTTTTTGTTTCAATTTTACTAGTACTGAAAACCTCTCCTCAGTTGCTCATATTTGTGTAAATGCGTCTTCAAAGTTTAAACAATTTTGAAGTGGAAGTTTCAACACTAGGCCAGTTCACACTGATTAGAGCTACATCATTGTCAGAATTGTGGAGAAATTACTGGGACAGTTTTATTTGCAACCCTCTCCTTCTCTGACTCTGAGTGATATTCTGTGAAAAGGGTCGATGCTTTTTGCAGTATTTTGTTAGTTTGTGTTGATTTAGGTCGTCGTTGTATTCAATGAAGCCATAAGACGCTATATAGCTAGGTTGGCCTCTAGTGCAACATACTTTGTTTCTGCTCGTGTTGAGTGCCTTGTATTGCTTTGCGTTTGGTAGTTGTCACTTCCGTATGACATTTGAGGCAATACTTGTAATTATTCAGCATCAGGAGTAACTATCTTTCAAACCCGAATCAAAGTACCTCATAGTTTCATTCACGTTTGAAATGTTTCGCTAAACATATTAGCGTTCTTCAACGACAGTTTGCAATCAACTTGGTGCAAAAAATTTGTGAAAATTTACAAAACTTGCGCATCTCTTAAGCACACAACTCAAGAAAAAACGACCAAAACTTACTTACCAACCAAGCTTAAAAGAGACCAATAAACTGACTAATATCTTCAAATTGCACATTTCAAGGATAATTCAAAAGCGAGAAAGTCACAGAATTTACAAGGTGGGGAGAAGCACGTAGATCCCAATCAGCAAGATCAGCCTGCGTGGCGAAATGGTTATCGCTTTTGACTTCTAATCAAAGGATTCCGGGTTCGAATCCCGGCGTGGGTTCTTCTTTCAACTTATTAACGCGGCTTTAGCTCACCTGGGAGAGCGTCAGACTGAAGATCTGGAGGTACTGTGTTCGAGCCACAGAAGCCGCATATTTTTTTTTTCTTTTCTTAAACTTCGTGTGTGGTGGTGTTTGATGGAGTAGTGTTGTCGTATTATCTGTAGTATCTTTGTTTGTTCCTTCTTTTTTTTTTTTTTTTTTTTCTCTTTTTGCAGCAGAAAGTAAGGAATGGTTAGTTTTGAAAACAAAATTCTGGCTGATGCATTTAACTGGACAAGAGAGGCCAAGAAAAGAGAAATGAGTGGGGAGCCAGTAGTCAGAGTTTTGTTCAGGTACCATCAAAGTCACCAATAAAATTGTCAAAATAAGTATATAAAACGAAATATACAGTCTTCTCCTTCTCCATGTTCAATACATTAGGTATAATTGATCACCATCAGATTCAAAACAGCTCTCCATTGAACAAGAGGAATCAAAGTGGTTATAATCTTCATTTTGTAAAATATTTAAAAAATCATCATCATTCCAATCCAAGTCAACACTGGACCCTAATTTAATTTTATCGCCAGACATTCCCAGGCCAACGGTGGTGGTGGATACTTCAGTAGTGGTCATGAATAAGATGTTCTCCACAAGTTTCACATGACATTGATAGTTTGCCTCCTGGTTCAATTGTTGATTCAATTGTTTGATTTCTTGATTTTCAAATTCAATCGATTGTCGATTACTCATTGGACACATTTGCGACTGTGATTGTGATTGTGATTGCGAAATTGGTAATGATGCAGAGTCGATGCTCAACTTGTTGATGAATTCGTGCAAATTGTACAAGTTTGTCGTGCGATGCAATTTTTTAGGGATTGATGTGGATATGATGGATGAGGATGGTGATTCGGGCATGATTGAATTTGATTTGTGCCTTGTTTGGGTATTGTTGGTGGTAAATTTGGAATTTTTGGTGTGGTATGTATAGTTTGAATGTTCGTTACTTGTTTCTGCTGTGTGAATCGATGAAAGGTCTGAAGATGTACCATCTTCACTATTACCGCCATCATCATCAACACAATTGATTGAAGATTGGTCAAAAATGGAGTCTGATTGTGATGAAATCGTTACCGGGCTGATATGGGTAGATGTAAACGCAGTCGTAGTCGCAGTCGTAGCCGCATTCGCATTCGCATTCGCATTCGCATTTGCATTTGCATGATGATTATTGGTGATGGTTTTGTTATTATGAACTTGGACATTGTTACCAGCAACATAGGAATACCTATTGTTAGTTCTAAGCATTCTTGCAGTTGCCATTGCAGCCAAGTTGGTGGCCGCTGCTGCCTTAGATTCCGAATTCGAGAAAATGATAGATGAACGACGGTTCAAATTAGGCGTGCTCGATCTAGTCTTCAACTTGGAGTTTTGATGATGGGTTTGTTGTCGCTGGTACATATTTTCTTTATCATCACAATCGGGCGATTCCAATAAAGTTTTAGTTGTAGCAGTTGTGGTGGCGGAGGTATCTGATTGTTGATTCATTATAGGTGAAGATATTTTCAAGTTAAGTGCAGATATACTAGTACTCAAGGGACGTGATTTCCTCTTTTCTTGTACGTCAGTGGATCCAGTTCCGTTATTACTCAGTCTTTTGAAAGCACTGAATAGTTTCGAAGTGGATGAGGTCTTTTTCTCGTTGATATCGGATATACTTTGACTGCGCAACATAGTGGCTAGAAGGCGGAGGAGGAGAAAAAGGTGGTGGAAAGGGAAATAGGGCAGGAGGCAGTAGCTGTGGTTGCAGTTGTCGGGTGTAGTTGGTGGTACAGTTTTCTCGTGTGATTTTGGTTATCGAACGAGTTTGAACAGGAAAAAGGCAGTTGCTAATTATAATTTTCAGCCTTGTATAATATTATATATCGTGAACAAAATGTAACTTCAAACTAGCAGCTCTGAAGGAATGATTGGTGTCTTCTTGTTGATAGTGATCTAATTCTCCACAGTGTTTACCCAAGAGTATCAAGTCGAATGAGTTGTGATATATATATATATACATATATATATATAGTCTGTCTCCTTCCTTTCAACTTCTTTAGCCTTCCTTTTTTGTCAGTTCTTTGATTGATTTGTTTACATTGTTTTTATTGATTACACAAAAGGCATAATGTAACTCCTTTCGATGTACTTTTACATACAATATGTAGAATATTACACAAAAACACGAAAAATCAATCGTAATTTTCCAATTACTACTTCTGTCATAATTATAAATACATCGGTTTGTAGCAAACAATAACAGCTAACCAATACATCACGTGATACCCCCGCAATCAACTGGACACCATCGCCCTGTTCCAATACCATAAACGCATCCATCTTCATTAACACTTTACTGAATCCAACTATCTTTCCCACTGTCTGAAGTTCAAAAGAGAAATACAATCAATAAAAACGCCTTTGAACTGACTGCATTTTTATTTTTTTTAATTTTTTTGGTCTAAATGGTTTAGAACAAGCCTAAAAAAGAACTATCCGATTTCGTTTAAACGAGCCAATTAATTATATGTAGCTACTCTTGAGCGTTTAAAAGAACATTCAGTCCAGTAATATGACGAACAACAAGTTCATTTTAAAGCCTCATGAGGCTAATCTTTGCTATAACCCTCTCTTTCTTTTTACTCTTTACACAAATCTCCTTTACAAAATCATCGTCAATCAACTAATGACCAATCAAATTACCCAACTTTTGATTACTCACCTTTATAAGTGCAATCACTTTGGCAGCAATATGTGCATTACGGTATCACATTCTCACCATATTTGTAAAATGGAATTACAATATAGTTTTTGGTTTTGGGTTATCATCACACAAAAGAATCCTTTTTTCCCTTTAAACAATACCAAATTGACAAAAAAAAAAAACAAAATAACATGCGCTCAAGGATACGCGTGGCGCGTTTTTCTTTTTTTTCTTTTTTGTTTTAAAGAATCTCACAAATGTGGTGTAAGCATCAATACATGTATGGAACGTAGTGGCACAAGTATATCGTCATTGGCACTCACTTTCAGAGTTATGGGTTCAATGATATCTCATATTAGAACAGACTCAACTATGTTATTCTTCTTTACTCTGTTCAATTTTATTAATTACTTTATTCAAGTGTGTCTTATATCCAAAAAGGAATATCCAATAACATCTCCTAAACCTCATCGGTCCACCTCACTGTTTCCAAAAGTTAAACTTTGTTTGATCCTGCATAACATAATCATCATCATACAGCACCAGACTCAACTTATCATCGCCATCATCTCTTTTACTGTTTCCCACCCATTCATTCAATTGTCTATACTCATCATCACGAACTTTTTTCTTCATGTACTCGTCATCATAATCATCTTCATCAGGACTTTCAATAGCAGAGCCTCCGTTTTCATCGCTCTTCCCCACCGCGGGACACAATTGTGAATAAATCGGATGCTCATTCTTGAATCGTGTCAATCGAAACCTACTCTTTTTAAAATAATCTTGCTTGGGCACCGGTTGTCCATATTTGTCCAATCCACTAAACGTCTTTGCAATATAATTAGTTATAGGATCACGAACAATTGCTTTAACACCAGGGAACAAGTACAATTTGATTAGTTCATTGGTATGTTTGCCGCCAACTGGTTTCAAGTTGAGATATCCGAAGTTTTCAAACACTAGATCAATAGTTCCATAAAATGGTGGGATTAGAAACTTGTTGTAGTCTAGAAGTGTTTTGCCATTGATGTTGATGGCGAATTTATTTTGTAGTGGTTGTGGTACTCCATTCTGCAATAATGTGTCAACTTTGTGTATATTACTGAATATATGTGGTTGGATATTGGTGACATTACGCAACTGGTATATGGCGCTTCTAGGTAACTGTAAAAACCCCAACCCTTCCAAATTGACAACTTGAGGTCCTTTGATGGTCACATAAGGTGACTTGTACAATCCTTTGGTAAATGTTGATGCGCCTTTAATTAACCGATGAATATCTTTTGAAGATTTAAATGAATCGTATAATTTGTGCATGGTTTTGGAATCCGAATTGAATCCTGGTACGTCATAAACCAATTTCAACCCGATTTCCACGGGGATGATATCACGAGTGAACCCCGGTAAATATGAAATTCCAGGACCGACTTTATTCATAAATGACGTGACAAATTTTTGTTTCACTTTATTGATCAAACTTGGTGGCAATTTGACATTTTCATGTTTACTATTCAATTGCAACTGTTTTTT
The DNA here is from genome assembly GCF_000182765.1 of Lodderomyces parapsilosis. Classification (NCBI taxonomy): domain Eukaryota; kingdom Fungi; phylum Ascomycota; class Pichiomycetes; order Serinales; family Debaryomycetaceae; genus Lodderomyces; species Lodderomyces parapsilosis. The sequence goes on along the minus strand of NW_023503280.1, from coordinate 1,919,947 downwards.
CTTTTGCAATTCTTCATCAAGTAAAAGGCTCTTGATTAGTGTTGATTTACCACAATTGGCGTTACCTATAATGTAGGATCCATTAGGTATGAAATGATACAATTGTTGACATGACCAATTATTTTTACCCAGTGATATGAAAACATGGTTGCGAGGCACTCCATATTTGATGTATAAATAATCTTGAATAAATTGTTTGGTGTAATTTTGTGACGCCTCTTTAGTCTTTTCAATTAAATTATCAGTCTTGGTCATGATGAAGTATACATATTGAGGTTGACGATAATTGAAAATATCGGGATTGATACCCATGGGGAAATCACTAGCACTGAATAAATAAACCACTGGTGAGTCAATGGGGATGTTGTTTAGAACATGATTTAGTTGATCAATGGGATAATTTTTCGAATCCATTTCGTAGTTGGAATTGTATGTCATTTGTCGACATCGAATACAATCATGGCTATTTTCGTCTGGTTCAACCGTATACAATTTCTCAATTACTTGACGTACAGTTTCACCATCCTGATTAACTGAGGAGGAAAAAGAAGAAGAAGAAGAAGAAGAGGAGCAAGAGAAAGCATCTTGCTTCTTTTCTGGTGGATTTGTAGTAAATGTGTTACTTAGTAATAATTCCTGCTCCTCTGGAGGTAATTCATTTTTCAACTTATCAAACACTTGGTTCTCGTGTTTAATATACTTTTTATCATTTGATTTAGACGTGGCTTCATTCTTTGGTTGAATAAAGTAACCAGGCTTTGTGGGATCAGTAGTTTGTAATCGAATTCCACATGACCGACACTTTGGCTCTAATTTGTACAAAAATGGTAATGCGATGTTTGATTGTCTTCTTATGAATGTATGAAGAAAGGAAGTGGAAACTGGAGTTTTCAATAACAGTCGTAGCATCATTGCCGTTGTTGAGTGTGTATACCTTTGATGGGCATCGCTTCTAATTACACACAATTTCTATTTTTTACTTTGAAATCTATGCGTTGTCGCGAATATTCAATGTCGCAAGACTTGGTAGTGACACAGGTCTAATACTGCGAAAATAACATGCAACTGTTGAGTTAATTTGCATGCATTAGACATGTGCTTCAAGGTAGTGTGTATCTGTAAGGGAGCTTTTCAACAACCACACGTTTCCAGAAACTGTTCCCTTTATGTGTGGGGGGATTCATAATAGAGAGAGTAATTTGTAGAAGTGGTCAAACTTGATCATGGTTCGTGAATGGTACGTCAAAGTATATCGTGTCTTGTGTAAACATGTTTTAAAAAGTTATGCAACAGTGTAATACTGGCACAAAGTAGTTTGTTTGATTGGCTCTTTTTTTACTAGTCAAGAAAGGAGGGGAGGTGTTACATAGGCATCTCTATTTCAAGTCGTCGTTGTGCACTGTTTTGTTTTGTCTATGGGCTTTTAGTTGTGGTTTGTATTGGCTCATAACCATTTTGGTTATTTATTTGTTATGCAATGGTTTTATACATATATGTAGGGAAGGACAAAAGGAAGTTGGATGATTTTGTTTCCAATGAGTATACAGAAAGAGTAGTGTTCTAATGTGATTTTATAGGGCTAGAGTCAGTTACATAACATTTGAGAAGAGGCACTTTTATACATATCATAAAAGCTAGACTTTTTATCAACTAGTGAAATCTATTTCCTCCCCCCTCTCGGTTAAAATGGTCAACAGTTTTTTTTTTGATCTGCAGTATCGGACTTAAGCGGAGTTGTCTTAGATAAATATTTAGTGTTATCATCATCATCATTATTATTATAAGTTATTATTATAAGTTATTATTTATTTTATTGATTAAACGAAAGGAATATTATTTCAATTAAACTCCATCACATTTGTGTAGTAAAGGAATTTTAGTTACAGAAGTAGAAAAAAAAAAAAAAAAAAATTTTTAATAATATAATAATATAATACACATGTATAAAAATTCCTCATCGGGTAAACAAGGAGCCCAAAATAAAAATAAAATAAAAATAAATTCAAACAATAGAAGGGAAAAAAAAGAAAAAAAAAAAAAAAAAAAAAAGGAGAGCAATATCAAGGTTACGATATAACACAAAAAACTCTAATCAATTCTTGAAAATAATAATAATAATAATAATTGATTATTTTTTGTTGGTACAAGGGGAAATAGCAAACGAGAAGGTAAAGAAAAAGAATAACAATGTAACTTTAATAACACAAAAAACCCAAGTGTGTTGTTGATGGATGATGATGATGATGACGTATTTGCACACTAAACCCACCACATCTTCTGTACTTGCCAGGGCTTTTTTTTTTTCAATGCACACATCACGCACATAAAAGAATACTACGAATACTACTCTGTTCCCGAAGAGGTATTGGATAAGAGTATAAATACATTTACTCAATGGTAATAACATGGTAATAACATGGTAATAACATGGTAATGGCCTGATGATAATAAAGACTATAAAAAAAGAAGAAGTAGAACAGCCGGAAGAAAAACACAATAACAAATTCACATGTAACTGTCAGAGTGATAACGAATTAGGAGTTTTTATGGTCATGCATTTTCTTCTTCTTCTTCTTTTTTTTTTTTTTTGCTGCGGGTTTGCTGCTGTTGTACATTCCACTGGGGTGAAGTCTATATACATATATACATAACACTCTGATTTCTCCATCTCTCTAACTGTTTCCGTTTTGAGATCATAGTGAAAACTATCTCCTATTCTAACAATTTCCCCATTTGAGAAAAAGATCCAAAGGTGCGCTTGTCAACTTTAAATCGTGATGTTACCAGAGTGTGTGTAACAAATACATCGATGAGAATGACTAATTAGTAATCTTTTACATATATATATATATATATATATATATATATATATATATATATGCTCATGAGTTCTATATTACTCTTCTATTGTTCTAGACCAATAATGTAGGAGCCACACACACAGACACACACACCTATATGCTAGTTTTGATCATCATTAACATCCACACTAAACACAATCCTGCAAATGTACCTTGTACTGAGGAAAGAAGAATCGTTGCATTGTGTATGTATTATATGTATGATCTAAAGACTGATTTAGAGTTATTATTATTCCACATGTCACATAACATCTAACCATACATTTAAAGACAGAAGGAAAGCTTACAATATTTTGTTGTTGGATGGGTTGTGTGTATGCATTTTGTAAAATTATACCTCTTCTATGATATGGTAATAGTAGTCAATGATCACCCCCAATGTATATTAGTATATTTTTATACATCTCTCTCTGTCTCTTAATCTTGCATCTTATTTAGTTTATTGTTCTTCTATAATCTAAAAGCAGATTACGTGTCTTCTTGTTTTCTTTGTTTTTGTTTTTTGTTTTTGCATTTCATTTCGTTTCATTTCATTTCATTTCAGTTCTTTTGATTCCTTCCCCACCCCATCACACAAGAAATATAAAAATATAAAAATATAAAATAAAATATAAAAATATAATATAAAATAAACTTATACAAATATCTTAAATAATAATAATTGCTGTCTCTTTTGTCGTAAAAGAAAAACAAAATAAATACTTACACAAACACAAATGCTATTGTTATTACTATTTTTTTTTTCATTGTTATTTTTTTTTTCTTTGTTCGCAAAACCACTCCCGTCATGGTCAAAAAAGAAAAGATTAAAACAGGTCAAGCTGATTCAAGTTTTATAACAACGGAACTACATCTACAACAGGAAACATATATAACTGAGAGTAGTATGCAGGTTTAGAGTCTCCCTTTCCTCGTGTACATGTACTTTGTACTTTGTACTTTGCACTTTGTACTTTGTACTTTGCACTTTGTAATTTGCACTTTGCACTTTGCATTTGCTAACCCTTACTTTTTTCAATCTTTTAGACTCGATGATTTTTAGTAATACACGCTTTCTTTCTAATTTTAATTTATAGTTTATAGTATGTAGTGTATAGTGTATAGTTTATAGTTTATGGTTTATATTTTTTTGTTAAACTAAATCTTTTTTTTTTTTTGATTTTGTGTATTGATTTAAAACGTGCATTCTAAAAATGCACATTACAATAATATAGCATTCTGTAATTTTGTGAAAGTTGGTTTTTTTAATAGTAGTAGTAGGTTTGTGTGTTGGCTTTGTTATGGTTATTTTAACATAAAACATACATTGTGCTGGTAATCTAATGGGTTTGTAACTTTTACTTTTACTCCTGGTTGTAAGTTAGTTTTTTCTTAGTCTTTTGTTCTCTAATGGTCATTATTCGTTTTCTTCTTGTTCTATTGTTTTTTTATTATTCTTTTAATATTTTTAATTTTGGCATTGTGTATGAAACGTTTTGAAAATAAAAATCTATATAAATAAATTAGCTTCTGTACTCATAAAATTTAAGCTAGTATACTACTGATTGTGCATTAATTACACAAACAGTAGTATTTTTTTCTTCTCCTAATAAGAACAATAAAATAACATATAACACATTATAGAATAAAGTGACAACCAACTGATGGTGATGGCAAAAAGGTACATGTGTGTGTGTGTTAGTGTGTTAGTGTGTGTTAGTGTGTTAGTGTGTTAGTGTGTTAGTGTTAGTGTTAGTGTTAGTGTTAGTGTTAGTGTGAAATAAAGTACGAAGAAAGAGAAATTAGCGTCAACTACTAAAAGTAAGACTCGATTGCTTCATACAAATAGTAGAGCGAGTTAGATCTACACCCGTGGAAACACAATTGAAAGCAATCACTAAAAGCTACTATTCAAATTAGAAGACATGCAAATAGGGTAATATTGTACATTATAATAATAATAACATAACAACAACATACGTAAACTTGCATACAGTCTAAGACATAACATAAAAAAGGGAAACACAACAACCGTCAATTAACCGATCTACATTAGCTACTTAGTGTAACAATTGGTGTACATGGCATATAGCTCTTGCTATTGTTTTACTCTATACTCAATGGTTAATTCTTTTTTTTTTTTTTTTTTTTTTTTTTTTCAGCACACTTATAACTTTAGTGTTTTAGTGAATAGTGTGTTAGTGTTTATTGTCTCTGCGTGTGTGCATATGTATATATGTATGTACATGACTTTTACTTTTGCTCATTACGAGAGTAATATACCATAACATATTACACATAACACAAATAGTTTGTACCGATATATAAATAACCCGTAATACATTTATACACATACATACATACGTACATACATACATACATACATACGTACATACACATGTAAGTATAAATATTGTGTGAAGTTTTTTATATTAAAAAAAAAAACCAAAAAAACAAAAAGCACCTCAATTTAAAATAGCCTTTACACAATAACATTATTTACACTTACTTACTTACTTACTTACTTACTTACTTACTTACTCACAATTGTTTGGTTTTTATTATTCTCATTCTTATTCTTATTCTTCTTATTCTTGTTCTTGTTCTTGTTACTATTATACTATTCTTTTGAATATTTTGGGTGATTCATATTTCATTTAAAATTTTCTTTACTCTATCCATCACTCTTTTTCTTTCTACATCGTTTCTTTCATATCATCCATCGACTTGTCTTGCCTCAATTCAATAAACCAACATATTATTTACATTCCACTCAATCATTCCACCTACACAAGTTCAGGCTTCTTCTTCCTTTTTTTTTTTATTTTTTTCTTTTCAAAACCTACTTCTATATAGGTTGAGACACATACTTGCAAGGAAAATAACCCAAAGATTTCACACCAGAAAAAAAAAAAATATAGCACCACATTATACCACTCCAGGGGGGGACTAACCATCACCACAATTGCTTACTCACCCTTTATCAAATTCTGTCAATACATCCACAGATTACTTATAGATAACACTCGCCCTCAATTTCGTGTTGTGTGTCTTTTTTTTTTTTTTTTTTTTTTTTTTTTAATTTTTTTTGTGAAAAGGCAGCAATAGAAAAGAAAAATTAAATAAAACAACAGAAAATAGCTAATACCATACAACACACACACCAACACACTTATTCACACACACTAACACACACACACTAACACACAATAGTGGAAACCGGGTGTAAATTTAAAAGGTATTTATCTGAATCACGTACATACCAAGGGCAAACCGGCATCAAACAATACACCCATCTCAACCCAAGGACACACAGATCCTACCATTTCCATCACCGAAGGCTCTTTTTCTTTCCTGAATTACGCATTGATTGATTGATTATTCCCATTTTGTATAACTGTTCTTAAACACACACACACACACACATTGTTTATATACTCGCAATAATGGTCAAAAGAACAGCAACAGGTGCCACTACTACCGTAACAAACACAGACACATCCTCGCCAATGGTTAAAAAACCAACATTAAACAGTTCATACGACACAACAGCCATTGAAACATGGGTCAAATGCGGTGAATGTGCCAATACCCTTGGTTTAACAGAAGCGGCAATCAAGTCATTTGAAAATGCCGTACATCGAGATCCATCAAATATAACTGCATTATGCGGTCTAAGTCTATCTCTTCGAGTCAATGATATAACTCAAAATGAAACATTTGGTTCACAATCGGCAATAGAAAAGCTAAATGCTTCAATTGAAATGTTTCCTCATCTTTTGAAGAATCTGAATATTTTCAAAGAATTATCGGAATGTTATCTTTTAATTGGATTAAATGATCAAGCTCATCAAGCTATACAATCAGCTATACAATTATCACCACAAGATGCATCATTATGGTTACTAAGTGCCCAAACTTTAATACGCGCAGGAGCTCGAAGTCATGCAGCTAATTCACTATCTCATTGTTTATCATTATTACCACCACAAGACTCAAGTTACTCACAACAGGATATTGAAACTGCTCGTGCTGCTCACGCTGAATTGGCAGCTATTGCTGGTGCTGATGGCAATATCGAAACTTCAATTGCTGAATTAACAGCAACACTATCATTACCACCACCACCATTATCAAGAATTGATGAGCATATTGCACTCTGGTGTGCGTTGTCAACTGCTAAAGAACGAGCAAATGATATTGTGGGTGCAATAAGAGCATGCGAGGATGCCCAATTGGCTGTGGGTGATTCACCACGTATCTTGATGACAAATGCATACCTCTTGTTACTTTTGAATTCTAGAGATAATGCCGATGCAGCCATTGCCATTTTGAATAAAATTGTCAATCTACCAGCCGACGAGTCATTAATTAATGAAGGCACTGATTTTTTACCATGGTATCTCCTAGGAAGAGCTCATTCTTTTATGGATCGTCCACGATTAGCATACGATTCATATCAAGTGGCATTAAAATGTGCATCAAACTCACCAATAACGTGGCTAGCAGTGGGGAAATTGTACCTCGAATTGAAACAGTTGCCCGATGCATTGGCGGCTTATTCACAAGCATTAAAGTTGCAATTGGATGATGGATCTCAAGGAACAGCAACTGCATGGGATGGTCTTAGTTGCGTTTATGAACGATGTGATGATCATTTGATGGATGCTTCCGATGCGTGCAATCGAGCTGCATTGTGCTATAAAGCCATTGGCGATTTGAAAAATTACAATTATTTCGAATCTAGAGCTGATCAATTGGCTAAAGCCGCCAAGAATGCTGGACCTATACCTGAGTTGAGACAGCCACCTGATGTGCCTAGTTTCTTGTTGAGAGATTTGGTGGCATTGGCGCCAAATGAAAGAATTGCTTATACGCAAACTCAAAGACAGTCACCTTATCAAGCACATGCACAGCCTCAAACTCAGCCAACTCAATCACTTCAGCAGCAACAGCTGGAACAGCAACAGCAGCAGCAGCAACAACAACAACAACAACAACGGCAACCTCCACCAGTGAAGCAAGAACAAGTTCCATCAGCACATCATACACCATCTTTGCAACACCAACAACAGCATTATGGACCACCATTACCACCACCACCACCACCAAATCAACAACAACAACAACAACAACCTCCACCACATCCACACCAGCAATCCCAATATGGACCGCCACCTCCAGGTCAACAACAATACCAGCCACTGTATCACCCATCTCCATATCAAGGCCCACCCGTACCACACCAACAACCAACTCCTCAACCACAACACCTGCAACAACAACAACCACCCGTGCCACCGCAGCAACAGCAACAGCAACAACCACCATCGCAACAACAAACTCCTTCGCAGCCACAATATCGCTCAATAGCTCAACCACAATACTATTACCCACCACCACCACCGCCACAATCACAACAACAGTACTATTACGCACCCCCACCACCACCAAACCAACAACAACAACAACAGCAGCAGCAGCAACAGCAACAACAACAACAACAACAACAACAACAACAACAACAACAACAACAACAACAACAGCAGCATTCACCACCGCAACTCTCACATTCTCAAATGCTTCATGGAAACAGCGGTGGTCCACCCGGTGGATCCAATGGCCCACCTCCATTACCACCACCTAATACAAATGTAAATACAAGTACAAACGCAACTAGTGGAAATGGCGCCGGAGGACCCCCATTACCACCACCTCCACCTCCGGGAACTCAATACTCTATGATTCCACCAACACCTGGAAGTTTGCCACTGCCTCATCATCAAAGTGCCGGTGCTCCCGGGTACGGACATGGACCTGCTCCCGGGCAAGGTGCTAGTTATGGACTGTATTTGCCCATACCCGGGATCAGCAATGGCGGTGGTGGTGGTGGTGGTGCCACGGGCAGTAATGGACAACTGCAATATGCGTCACCCAACTGGAGAAGGTGAGGTAGAATAGGTTTTTAGCATTGGTGGTGAAGGCTTAAATTGGGATCAAGTGTTCTAGTGTATATCGTACCATGACATGTCTGTGAAGGTTTTCAAAAAACATATAGAGAATTCAATTTTTATTTATGTAATAGTTTGTATTAATACAGAAAGAATCATAACAATCTACTTGTAGGCTTTAAACTCTAGATTAGTCAATGAGTTTAATAAAATCAAACCATGTGCCACTCACATGATTGATGCTTAATTGAGTCAAGACTGAGTCCAATTTAGAATCTTTGATTGCACAGGGGAACGAAACATTGAGTATTGGTAACAAGTCCGTTAAGCTGTCTCCAATGTACATTATACCATCTCCATTTGCATCACCATGACGTTCACCATTCGCATTGTTGCTTGAATTGGCTTGTATCTTGACTTGGTTTATATAATTCAACTTGTCGAGTGATGTATGTATCTTGGGATACGACAACCAGAACCCCGTTGTTTTTCCATCACTTGCAAACTCAAATTCATTAGTGACAATCTTGACTCCATTCTCCCCATCCTCATCCTCATCCCCATCCCCATCCCGCTTCCCATCCTCCTCCATTGTATCATTGTTTTTTATGTTTTCACCATCACTTACAGCGATGCCATTGCGCCGTAGTACTTCATCAATCATCAAACTTGTCCAATTAACACTCAAAATCACCACTGACTTCCGCAACAACAAACATCGTTCAAGAAACGCCACGGCGCCAGGCCGCAACTGTACCAAATCAGCTTGATTGCGAATTTGCAGTTTGGTCAATCCTTGGAAAACGCCATCTGACTCAAGTGCATTGATTGAACTCATTTCAATAGGCTCCATGCCCATTTGGAACTGGATATAATCATCCAATATTGTATAGTCTTTGCCAAAATGGTGCGATTTGTAGTTTGTGTAATTGGTCATGTAGATATCAGTGTAATGAGAGAATGGTAAGCGGGGTGGAGAGTGTTGTCGGTTGTGGCTATTGATTGTGTAGGGTAATTGAGCCAAGTATTGAATTGTGTCTTTTGTGGTTAATGTTTCGTCCCAATCGATAATGATTGTGTGGGGTGGTGGTAATGGTGAAGAATTGGATGAGATTGATTTAGTCATGGGGAAGTTCGTCTTGGTTAGATGGTGTGTGAGTCTTCGATGCATGCATATGGTGGTGCTGAAGCGATTGAATAAATCTGATCCTTGTTTTACTAAAATGCATAAACTTAAAAAAAAGCGCAAAGTCCAAATCTTAATTTTTTTTTTTCGGTTTTTTTTATTCCGGTCAGCCACACATCTTCAGGGTTTTTATCAACAACCAACAACCAACAATCAAATCACTAATCAAATCGATTTCACTGCAAACTAGCCCCCTTTTCCATTTCCACCAATGAGTTCAGATAAACAAAACAATAAAGAATTTGGCCAATTAGGTGACATTGCCAAAAAGTTGGAATCTACACAACAACAACAAGGTGGCAACACGAATGACAAGGATTTGAAAGCTCAAGCTGCTGAAGCCTATGGTAAATTTGAAAAATTGTCGGATAAGGAGAAAGAAGACTTGGTCAAAGGTGGATTGGGCAAACTTGAAGGTAAAAGTGGTGATACTGGAAAGAAGTAAATTATTGTGACTGAAGTTTATAATATTCAATGGATAGTTTTGATTAGTTTTTGATCACTTGATTGAATTGACTTTGTAGTGTCCTGTTTGTTTGGTCTCTCATGGTTCACTTCACAATCTCTGCCATTTTCCTTGTCGATGTTTACTGGATTGCTAAATAAACTCTATGATCATAAACCATTTGAATAAAAAAAATTACCTAAAACGGAAAGTCAATGAAAAAGGGTGCATATTGCATTCTTCTTGCCTTTCCATGACCAAAAGACATACAAGCAGTCCTTTCAAATTACCACAAAGAACAGCTGTCAGTATAAATAGGAGACTGCATCCCTAACATTTCTAATTCGCCACTGCCATTATTTTATTCCCACAAATCAACATAAGCCAACATTCACAACATGTCTGATAACAACCATAATAAACCAACCACTACAACCACAAATGGAAACTATTCCAAAGACGATCAATTAAGCCAACAAGATTTAACCAAGATCCAAGAAGTTGCTCAAAAGATCCTCAACCCCAACAATGAACATCCACAAATAAACGAGTATATTCGATCAACAATGTCATATATTGGTAATGCGTTGTACAAGATGCAAACCACTAATGACAAAGATGCTACAGCTAAGGAAATTGCTGATGATTTAACTGCTAAATTCAATCATTGGAAAGAAGAACGAGAAAAGAACAATAATCAGGAAACCAATGGGCAAGCTGAAAATGACGAGAAGAAGTAAATAAAAAGGTATATATATAGCAGCTTCTTTTTCTAAAATGTATACAATCCTTATATCCATTACGAGTGGGAAAATAAATCTCGTAACAGACTCAAACCATGTATTCTCAAGTTCAATCTAGCAAAAAGACATTATTTTTCAACATTGAAGCTGGATTCAGTTATGGAATGATCTGAACCCCTTTTCATACCAATGTGAGTCTTTGCCAATTCTACATATGCACCTAGAAAGTGGTACCTCAGTAGATGAATTTAGCTTATGTGTATTAGTATTCTATGTATATGTTATGTAAAAAGAAAGACAAGTTGGTTCAATGGGTTTTTTTTTTTTTGGAAATAATTTTCTCTTCAACTTCATCGCGTGAGTATGGATTTGAAGAATCGCATCTCATCTTTCAGACATCATAACCAACGCAATTAACACAACCTGAATAACGCCCTTTACGATGAGCTCTGTCCCAGCTTGGAAAAGAGCCGGTCTTAGTGTTCAACAAACAAAACCAGAAGAAGAAGAAGAGAATGATTTACTAGAAACAAGAAGAATCGATACTGCTGATTTAACCAAAAACCAATTGAAAAAGGTTAGCAACAAACGTAAACTACAAGAAGCTCTTGGATCATCTACCACCAAGAACGATGACGGTGCTAATAAAAAACCACCCAAGAGAATAAAGTTACCCAAGAATGAAAGGAAGCCACCACCAGTCAAGGATCAATTAACTTATTTAAAACAATTTGTCCATGATAAACCCAATTGGAAATTTAATAAACTGAAACAAAATTGGATTTTGAAAAATTTGAAACATATACCGAATGATTACGAACTGGAGTTGATATCGTACTTGGCTACTTTACAAGGTGGATCACGAGATCGATTAGTTGATGAATTGAAACAAGTGATTGCAAAATGGAATGTGAAGTATGAAGAAATGGAGAAAAAGATTGAGGAAAAGTTACTTCATGGAGGTAATGAAGGGAAGCAACAGGAGGAAGAAAAGGAACTGAAGGAACTGAATGAACTGAAGAACATAGATCAAGAGAGTGAGAAAGGGGAGAGCTCGGATGGCTTGAATTTGGAATATGTGGTTAGGTGCAAAGCCATACTAGATTCATTAGTTGATGAAATAATAGAAGTCAAGGGTCATGAAAATGATACCAGCAAGCCAAACGATAAACAAGATGCGCCAGGGGTGGGCTCCATAGAAAAGGAGGAAGCTGAGCAGTCGGGGAATGAGTCCGAGGAGAAAGGTGGAATAGATGTCAATCAAAATACGGATCAGGTGGCTATAGAGAAGGCTATAGAGAAGAGGGAAAAGAAGGAGAAGAAGGAAAAGAAGGAAAAGAAGGAAAAGAAGGAAAAGAAGGAAAAGAAACACAAGAAAGACAAGAAAGACAAAAAGCATAGAAAGGAAAAAGCCAAGTCCCTATCTGAATCTGAATCTCCAAGTGGGTCGAGTGAGACTTCCAACTTGATCATAAATGAGGTTGAAGTATCATAAGCTTCGTTACCCTACCGCTATATAATTTTCATCTCTTTGAAATACACCAGTTTGTTGCCTTCAGATCATGTGATACGGTCTTCATTTTGTAGTTGCCAAAAAAATGTCAATTTGTGCGGCAAAAACATTCTTCAACAACCAATTTCCACAGCTCAAACACCCATCACCTCTGGTACAAAAACAAATGCCTGATATAAACTTCCATACACTCGAAGACAGAGCCATTGATGTTGACCCGGACATCAGGTTTATGGCTTTGGAGGATCTCCGTAAATATCTCACTGATGATACCATCACCACCAGTCGAATCGCCATCAATCAATCATTAAATGACATGATTCCAATACTTTTGAAAATGTTGAATGATCCCAACCCCGATGTTCAAAATCAAGCCGTGAAATCGTTTGAACCAATGGTGAGGTACTTGACCAATGACTCTATTGTTAAATTAGTCAAGAAATTATTTGCATTGGTGCAAGAGAGTAACAGCAAAGATTCAACTTCGTCAAGAACAACAACTGGATTCAGAAGCTTCACCATTTCAATTCCAAATATGGCATTGAGATCATTGTTTGCACAATCTAACTCAAGGGCGAAATCTGATTTTGTTTCTGACAAGTTATCTATATCAAATTACAAGTATGACCGTGAAGTATCAGAATCTATAACAAAATATCTTATACCATTGATTTTGGAAAATGACACCTCCATTGATAATATTGAGTTGTTGATTGATTTGATTAATGAGTTGGGTTATGTTCTCTCACAAGAAGATTTGATCAAATTGGGAAAGTATTTCATCAATGTTGGCTTCAACGAGCTGGGAATCATTGGCAAAAAAGCAATTGTTGGCGTTGAAGGGGTAACCGCATTGATTCGGTCAGCTAATGCAATTGATCAATTGGTTGACGAGATATCGGTTCAAGTTGAACAATCAAGGTCGAACAATAGGCTGTTTGTTTTATATCAATTGTATTCAGTGATTTTGAAAAGAGGAATTAAACCGGAAAAGACTGATCAGATTTACAATATCGTTAAATCAGAACTAGAAGCATCCACTACGGGTGATGACGAAGAGGATTTGGACTATGATCTCCTTGAACAACAAAATGCTTTAAAAGAGGAGGCATTTACGACATTGATTGACTTGGTGAATCAAAACTTTTTATCGGTAGCGTATAAAGGTGAAGTTCTTGCAACAATTACAAAATATCTCAAGTATTATCCATTGCATGATGATAGCGATGAGGAAATCGACTCCGATGGCGATGATGGTATAGATTTCAGTGACGACGAAATTGAAGTAGCCGACGATCTGGATTACGATAACTCATGGAAGTTGAGATCAAAAGCGACCTTGTTGGTTCGCTCACTACTTGCAAGCTTTCCTGATACTTTGGAGATTTTGTCAAGACAAGTGTTGCCTATATTGCCTCTCAAGGACTCAAATTACCAAGTTGTAATTGAAGCTGCAAAATCTTGCATTGCAATTATCCAAGCAACATCACCACGTGAATCACAAAATGTTCAATGCATAGGTTTGATATTGCGCGATCGTTTGGAAGATGTCAAGGAGGAACAATTGCCATTATTTCTCCATATTGTTGAGAGTTTAAACCGATTTGATAACTTGTCTTTGATTGAAACAACTTTTAGTATTTTAAGCCAAAGAAGTGTTGTTTCTAGTAGCTCATTGGACTATTTGCGATTTTACACCAGTGTTTTAAAGTTTCACGATAATTTGAATACCACTATTATCGAGCGTATATCCAAGGATATTGCCACTAATCTCGAGGACAAGTCATTTAATTTGATTTTGGAAACATTGAGATGTCTCAACTTACTTCTCAAACACAAAGACGCATCAAGTATATCAATGATGGATGAAATATTGACATCATTGATGGTCAAGGTAGAAAATAGCAAACAATACCCTAGTGATTTGGTACGTCATGCTATCGTTTGTCTTGGCGAAGCATTAGCTAATAACTTGGTTTCATCAGAAGAAAAGATATTGGAAGTTTTTAAAACATCCATTAGCTACGAAGGAACGAGCAAAGTTACCATCGATGTACTTGGAAACTTGTACAAATCAAAGTCAATTTCTCAGGATTATTCATTGTCTATCATTGACAAATTGTCCAATTACATTCTTTCAAGCAATGAAGCAACTTCGTTAGCAACTTTGACATTATTAAGTGAGATTATCCAACTGTTACCACCAAGAAAATATGATGGCATTATCTCGAACTTGTTACAATTGCTCCAAGTTACCAGCTCCTTGAATTACCACTATATTTTCCTGATTTTTAGCCACTTGTCAAACGAAATCATGAATGATTATGCATACCGAAAACAGTTGATTCAAATTTTGATACAATTGGTTAACGATAAAAAGATAAACGCCAACGAGAAAGTGTTTTTCCAATTAGTTTCTGCCGCTTGCGAATTGGACAAGTCTGTTTACCCTCAATTGGAACAAAATTTGCCTGCAAATCTTGAAATTACTCCAAAAATATTGGCGGTTTGTGCTGACGATGAAACGAGACAACAATTGGTTAGCCAGAGACTGAGTGAGTTTCACAATTACTACACCACTGATTACAACAATTCGCAATTTGCCTTTGTCATTTTGTTCCTCGCCTTCTCACATGGCGATGTACCTGACTTACTGGTTGAATCCTTAACTGATCTTTTGCAAAAGCCCGATTTTACCAATGATGCTAATGTTCAAGCAGCATCAACTGCATTGGGGTTAGTAGCAGAAAGCGATCCTGCTTATGCAATACCCCGAATCCTTGACACTTACAACGTGGACACCCTTTCAACAACAGTGCGCGGGTCATTGATTGATTCCTTGAAAGTTGTTGTTGACCACTGTGACGAACAACAAAAGTTGCAAATTTGGCAAACAGTTTTCAACTTGCAGATCGAATACAACCATGACTTGATCCCTGAATTGAGAAAATCTGGTGAGCTTCTTGGCTCAATTGCATTTTCAATTAGCGAATCCGAAATTAGACAGGTTGCCGATAACCAATCGAATGAAAGGAAGATTTATCTTGTGTTGGTCATTTCTAAATCGTTGATTAGTGGTCTCGATATGTCTAATACCAACGAAAAATTATTAACGTACTTGGTCACTGCATCTATCAATTGGCTTAACATAGTCGATGTTGATATTAGACAGATTGTTGTCGGCAACTTGTTGACTGGTATACACAGTAAACCAAACATTATCTTGCCACTTTTGAACAGGTTAATCTTGCCTCAATTGTACAAACAGTTGACGGCAGAAAAGGCATTCAAAAAAATCATTACCATGGGTCCATACAAGTATGTTCTTGATCAAGGATTAGAAATCAGAAAACTTTGTTATGAATTTATATATTCGATTTTGGCCATTGACGAAGCAACACTTGCCAAGTACGACATCAATATTCAACTGATTGCACTGAATATAATTGAACACGGGTTAGTTGATGATCAATCAGATATCATTGTACTCGCATGCATGAATTTGTTGAATTTTCTCGATTTGCATGAATTACAATTTAAAGAATTGCTCAAAAACTCCAATCAAGAGTTTATGAGTAAGTTTATCAATGGATTGAATGCTCAGTTGAATAAAAAGCTATCAGCTAAAGCATCATCACAAGAGACTGAAAACCATCAGGAACGCATCAAGTCTATAATCAAGTTATCGAAAAAGATTAATTTGGTCGTTGAAGCGATACTGTCCGAGCTCAATGATGCAGGTTTGCTTGATGCTTGGAATCAGTATCATAATGGCCTTAAGCAAAATTTTGCTGTATTCTACAACAGTGCAAATATTTAGGAGTTATCAGTATTTATATTTTGAGCAAATAAATAACTATTGATACTTTGTAATGTACTTCTTTGCGGATTGACCTTGTACAAGTTGGATAGTTTGCCCAAATGTTGTTTAACCAAAGTTTTGGTCACGGGCGGTGCTTTATTAACTTTGTTCCAGTCAAGATCAAAATTGAGACAAAGCAATATCAACACTACCCCCACACTTAAATCCTTACCAGTGCCACACAAGATAAGAATGGGTGATTGTAAATCAATTTTTGAGATAATGTCTGGCAATAACGAGCGCAACATATTTGATCCCTTTTTGTTGTTGGGGATGGAAAACTGGTGTACTTTTTTACTAGATTTGTCATCCTTATTGACAACTTTGACATCGTCATGAAGTATAATTGTATCAAATGGGAGCTCGTTGAAGGCTATATCCTGGCTCAAAGAGCCAAAATGGATCCCTGTCTTGCCCACTGCTTGCAATGCTAGTCCCGTAGACGAATCGCTTTTGACCTGTTCAAGGATGATATCCACCAACTCTTCATCACCTCTCCATGACGGGATATAACCACTTGATGAGTCTACCAATTTATCGATAACTTGCCAGAAAACATCAGCGTTAAATTTTGGTAAAGGTTTCGGGACCCAGAGCTCGTGATCATCGGCTGATCCTTGCACGTAGTCGAAACCAACTACTGTTCCATCATCTCCTCTAGTAGATATTGTTTTGTGAATTGGAACTTGCTTCGATACTGATACACAACAAATGTTGAAAACATCATCACCCAATTCTTCACTAGCGCAGCCAGGATAGAAAAATCTTGGAACTAAAGGTTTATCTAGCTTGTGATTTTGGTCAAAGACATTCAAACATTTCACATTCTTGACAAACCCTGGTATTAGTTTCTCAATCGCATTGTGCTCGCTTCGCGGCACAATCAATGGCGTTCTTAGCCAGCTTCCAGTCGGCGACTCACCAAAAACAACAGTATTTATAACGGCACACCAAATAGGGATTGTTTTCAACAAAGCGTCGGGCATTGGCTTGCCTCGCCTAGTTGAATCCACAACAATTATTCCTTTATTGGCACTAATTATTGGCAATAAATGTAAATTCAACCGTCGTAGTGAAAAGGACCAAACATTGGTGTGCCCGTCGGTTGATTTAAAGTAGCAGGTGTCGGTCCTTTTATTTGGTGGGATGTACCACAACCCACATCGTTCATTAGCTACCAAAGGTAGCTGCAATTCCTGTTGCACGAGGTCAACAAACTTGGCGTCATGAATTATCGATTGGAGTCTATTAGTGAATGAAAGCAGCGATTTCTTGAGTTCTTTAGTTATGGCATTAATATCGTTATTTTGATTAAAGAGGAGGTTCATTTTCTACGTGTATACACTCGTTATAGATTTTACTTATCATCGCCTCATCTTTCTTTTTTGTTTTTCCAATGCCCGTTGTTTTTCTTGCTCCATCTCTCTGCGATCCTCTCTTTCTGCGTCTAATCTCGACCTCAATTCTTCTTCTAAAACGTCAGCACCGGTCGCTTCCATATCATAGTCATCGTCTTCATAATCATTGTATTCGTAATACTTGCGCTTCTTACCCTTGTTAAACATTGCCCAAATTTCGTCTCGATTGTACCCATCTTCAACGACACCTTCCTCCTCATCAGAAACGAGAAAGTCACTCAAATCATCGTCTTCGTCTTCATTGTAAGCATACCCGCGATCTTGGGCAGCTTTTGATCGCCTCTGTTTGAGTCGTTCTTGAATTTTCGCATTTGGCTGTCTTGCGGGCATTGGCACCTTCGGCAACCGTTTTCGTACCGGTGGATCAGATCTCCTTTGCACTTCATTCTTTTCTGTTGTAGGTCGTCGATTGTGCTGTAGCCCGTATGATGAGTTTTTCGTAGCAACCGGTTGTCTATTCACAGTTGTATTTTTTTTAGGAGCTATCTTAGATGATATTGCTGTTTCTGGTGATGCACTCTTCTGGGGAAATTTGATTGACAACTTGTCGTGATCGATCTGCTTTGCCTTCTTCATTAATTCATTGAAACTCATTTTCTTCTTAGCTGGCGGTGGTTTCGGCTCGTCGTCCCACTTTGATTGAGTAACTTTTGTTACGTTTTGTTTTGGCCGTGAGACTGAGTTAGATGGTGTCTTGTAAACAGCTGGTCTCGAGGTCGTACTAGATTTGGTACTCTTGTTTCCATTTTGCTTGGCCCTTGCTGCTTCAGCCTGTTCTCTTTCTAATCGCCGTTTCTCTTTCAATCGAGCAACTACTGGATCGACGTATCTGTCACTGCCACTACTTCTCAAGGGACTCACATTCGATTCTGATTTCTTCACCTCATCCTTTGCTGGCTGAGGTTGAGGCTTGCTTGGTAACTTACCTCTCTTTTCAATTTGTTGAAGTAAGGAAGACAACCCCATGCGTTGAAGATGTTGCGGTGATGTACTGACGGAACTTTTTTGATAACTTAAAAATTCTTTTGAATTTTGTGTCGATACGCACACGATGTTACCAAGACTTACCAAAGTATAAAGCTTCCATGAACTAGCCTAACTGGTGTATACAATCTACAGTATCGCTTTCACTAAACTTCAAATTCATCTAAATACATGGAATATCCTTTACTTTGGACCAATCATTAATTCTGGTCTGACATACTCGTCAAACTCTTCACTACTCAAAGCTTTCAATTCCAAAGCTGATTCCTTCAAAGTCAATCCCTTCTTGTGAGCATTCTTAGCAACTTTAGACGCAGCATCGTAACCAATCTTTGGGTTCAAAGCCGTAACCAACATCAAAGATTCATGAAGAGTCTTTTCAATCTTATCCTTGTTGGCAACGATTCCATCAACACAGTGTTCCCTAAATGAGTTGGCACCATCAGCAATCAATCTAATTGATGACAACAAGTTAGCAATCATGACTGGTTTAAAGACATTCAACTCGAATTGACCTGAGGCACCAGCAAAAGTGATGGCAGCATTATTACCAAAAACTTGACATGCAACCATTGTCAAGGCTTCATTTTGAGTTGGGTTCACCTTACCAGGCATAATTGAAGAGCCTGGTTCGTTTTCAGGCAAGGCCAATTCTCCGTATCCACATCTTGGACCTGATCCCAAGTACCTGATATCATTGGCAATCTTGAACAAAGATGCGGCAACAGTATTGAGAGCACCAGAAGCTTCAACGATTGCATCATGTGCAGCCAAAGCTTCAAACTTGTTTGGAGCAGTTTGAAACTCAAACCCGGTCAAGGCTGATACAGCTTCAGCAAATTTGGCATCAAAACCTACTTTAGTGTTAAGACCTGTACCAACGGCGGTACCACCTTGTGCCAAGTACAACAAGTGAGGTAAGGTGTTTTGTATTCTCTCAATACCATTGGTGACTTGTTGTGCGTATCCGGAAAACTCTTGTCCTAAAGTTAAAGGAGTGGCATCTTGCAAATGAGTTCTTCCGATTTTGATGATATCTTTAAATTCATCAGATTTTGCTTGTAAGGAATCACGCAATTTAGTTAATGAAGGAATTAAAGAATCCTTGATCTCGGTAACAGCAGCAATGTGCATAACAGTTGGGAAAGTATCATTTGATGATTGAGACATGTTACAGTGATCATTAGGATGGACTGGCTTTTTGGAACCCAATTCACCTCCCAAGATTTCGATAGCTCTGTTGGAGATTACCTCATTGGCATTCATATTGGACTGAGTACCTGAACCAGTTTGGAAAACAACCAAAGGAAAATGGTCATCCAATTTACCTTCAGCAACTTCGGTGGCAGCTTGTTGAATAGCCTTGGAAATCTTTGGATCCAATTGACCTAAAGCTTCGTTCACTTGAGCCGCTGATTTCTTTTGAATACCAAAAGCTCTAACAACAGGAATTGGCATACGTGCAGCTGGGCCACCAATTTTAAAATTCATCTTGGATCTGGCAGTTTGAGCTCCATAGTACTTGTCATTGGGTACTTCAATTGGTCCGAAAGCATCCGTTTCAGTTCTAGTGTCCTTTAATGAAATTGCGGATGCAGTGAAGAATCTCAATTGTGAGGTTGATCTCACGTTGATTGCAGTTTTTGTGAATGTTCTCAACATAATTGACAGTAATTGAATAGATAACAGTTTACAGCTTAAAATATATATATCTGGGGTTTTTTCTGATCTAATTTTTCATTCAATGTTTTATATATATCCGGAGAAAAGGTAGCGTCAACAGCTTTGTGTACTTTTGAGCTCGGATCTTTCAGGGATTCAATATTATTGGTCAGTTTGGACCCGAGCGAGAAGCGTCACCACACCATGGGGAAATTCACAAACCAATCTATGTTAATTCGATCTATTTTGCAGCCACTTGAACTTTTTAAACTCTCGGGTAGTTGGCCAATCCCAATCTTTTCTCAGTTTTGCTACTTGATGATGTTTTATGTGCCGTAAAGCAAATTCTTCAGGTAATGCATTTAACAACAATAGAATGGTGCTCTTCTTAGGCTTAAAATCAAGATCGATCCACCATTTGATGATTTTCGAAAGTTCAGAAACGTAGTCAAATTCGGCAAGTAGCAAAATGTACTGTTTCCACAAACCGTCACGTGGGAAAATACCAAACGACCTCCCAGAAGCTTGCACATTTCTTTGAAACTCACGAATTGCTAATTGGGGAGCAAACAAGTTTTCCCCTACTATAATGTTCTCGGACCTCCTGGCTGTTCTCAAAAGAAGGCCTAAACATGCAGCATTTGGCAAATGATCTCTGTCTATGACTTCCTTCTTATATAATGTAAAAAACTTTGTTGCATCAATATCGGAAATGTAACTGAGATATGTAACAACAAGTTGAAGGGATTTGACAGGTGATGTTGTGTATACGTGAGATATGCACTCGTCAATAGAATTCCAATGACTCGATTGTGCTTGATCATGGAACTCCCACGATAACGAAGGGAGAGCCCCCATTTCCGATTTGTGGTGCTGTATAAGTTGTATATATTTCACACGAAATATATTGTCAACAGCAACCAGTTTTTCGCTTGACAAAGCATTAAACATGTCCTCAAGAGTATCAAATTCACCAACAAAGTGCAACAATTCGTAAATAATGTCGCTTGTAATCTTTACCTTTGATTTGGATATCTGCTGGTACAACAATTTTGCCCACTTTTCATCCATTACATTTAGATACTTTAACTTTCGAATAAAGAATAGCCACAAGGTCGATGAATGATCAAATTGATTACTCGCAGTCTTGAATGTATCAACAGCCTCCTTGAGCGATTTAGCTAGATAAATTTTAGCAATATAAAAAGCCAACACATTTTTCTTTGAGCTTGTTTCCCTTGCAAACTTTCGTTGAGCAACATCAAATATCTGAACACCCTTGTCGTATGAGATTCTAGACAAAACAATAGCTATACCTAGGTAACCCCTTAAGGACAAAGAACTCCCAACATTTTTAATGTGCGACATTAGCAACTCTTGCGCATTGGCGATCCCTGTGGGATCAATTTGCTGATAGCGAAGGGAATACACAGCTAGACTCCATATGAGATCATCAAAAAATGTACCGTTTAACTGGGTCAACAGTCCTGCATTTGGTGACTTGACAAAGTTCAAAGTGGTTTGGTATAGAACCACAAGGCTATTAGGTTCAAACATTACCGCATGATAAGTCAAATTGTCCAACATCAATTTTAGAATCCCGTGGTCTTTTCGAGACTGCATCATCACGTAATTTATGTTGTGCGTCCACAAGTCTAATTGCACAAGGAACAGTTCTTTGAACCTGGGACTTCGTAGTAAGATATCAAACAAGACAAAAGCTGGGGTATTGTCTGATAACAAGGACACGCTTGAAGTTGCTGATTTTGAGCTACAAGAGTCGATCCAGATGACAAGGTCATCTACCGTGTATGACTCTTTTATTTGCATTGCGATCAATGAAAAACACTCAAGACCCAAATTGAGCTCCACGTTGGGCTTGACGTTAAACTTCAAATTGAACTTGTCCCAATCCACATTTCCCTCTAATTCGCCAAATCGGTTTCTCACTTGATTAAAAAATTCACCGTGTAATTGTGGCACGTCCTTGTCTTGTTTCAAGCATTCAACAACACACATAATATGAAAAACAATTGCCTCTAAAAGTTGATATAGTCTATGCTGTGACGATTTAAACAGAAGGTTCCCATTTACCAGAAATGGCTTTCCAGAGTTTATGACTTTTGAGTATAAAGAGGCATGTTCAATCTTGGGGACTAACTTTACTTCGGTCTGACCATACTGAGTTAATTTTTGATAAAGTTTGGCCGGTAGTCGTTCTCTCGCTCGGTGGCTCAATATTGAACTACTTCGTAGTGATTGAAGATTAGTTTTGTGAAACGTGGATAGAAAATGATACCCTCGTCGTTTGAAGCATGTTGTCATATTCTTGTCATGTCTTGGAGATCCAGTTGTAGTCTACCCTCTCGATGGATGGATTTTTTCCCTTTTTTTTTTTTTTTTTTTTCAGAGGGTTTTGCTTTGTGAGGCTCATAACATCACGTTCCACTATCTCTTTTGCCACAAACTATCTTTGGTAAAAGTTTATTCACAACTAGTACAAAAAGTTGATGGACATCAAAGGGTACAATCTAAAACTTACAACAGCAACGCTTTGAAATAAGAGAGAATTGATGTGAAAATCATGAGTGATTTTCCAAGTCAGCATCATAAGCAATTGTTGAAGGAGTCACGCGTGGACAGTGATAGCAACCGACCGATCAAGAGAAGAAAGAGGGCGCTGCCAGAGGTCGCTAGTAGGGCATTTGACACCGGAATGAGTAATGCTTTTCAAGAATCGGATAATTCAACCGATTTTGAAGACGTAGATTTGGATGGAGCACATCAAGAAGGTTGGGAATCTGATAATTCTGATGATTTCGAGAAGGTCTCTTTCGATATCGACGATATTCCAAGCGGTTCGAATTTGCAACCTAATCTGGAGTCTGATCAGGTAATGACCTTTAAATTGGATACAACACAAAGAGAGACACAAAGTAAAAGAAAGGTACAATTCATAAGCAAAGAGGAACGAACACGACGTGTATTGATCCACAAAATATACATCGTATTAATGCTAATACATGTTGCTATTAGGAATTCATGGTGTAGCAATAAATCAATATCGAAGTCACTAAAACAGGCGTGTGTAACTCGACAGATTACACAATTGCTTAATGATGATAGTGGTAAGGACAATGTCAAATCAAGAAGATTGCTAGACGGAATAAGAAAGTTGATGGAGATTTACGCAAGCAAGTTTAGAATTACCTCCCAGGGGTTGTTGAGGAAAACTTGGAATGAGTTGAGCATAGTGCAAGATTCCGATGTGGTCACAAGGAAGAAATTTGCGATGATGGTTACAAATTTTCGAGGAAGTCGAGATATTGCTGCACAAGGTTTTGCTACGCTTTTACGAGGGTTGGGGTTGAATGCGAGGTTAGTTGTATCTTTGCAACCCCCTGACTTTACAATTATTACGGAAAATATATCATCTAAGAGGATACAAAAGGCAAAGGAGAAAACAACAGATCCATCGGAGATCATCAGCACTAGACTCCACAAAAGCAAAACCAACTTTGAAGATTCCGACTATCCGGTATTTTGGGTTGAAGTGTGGGATAAATTTGCAAAACATTGGATTAGCGTTGATCCGATTGTGAAGAAAAGAATTGAAATTTGCTCCAAACGGAGGCCAAGCCCATTTGAGCCACCATCAAGCGACGAGAGAAATCAGTTGCTTTATGTGGTGGCTTTCGACAAGTATGGTAGAGTTAGAGATGTGACGCGACGCTACTCAATCAACTACAATGCTCGTGTTATCAGGAAAAGGATTGAGTTTAAATCAGACGAGGAGAAGGAATGGTATGAGTCAGTGTTGAAGTCATGCCAGGAAACCCAATCACGGAGTGTAACCGACATTTTGGAAGCAAAGGAATTTCACGAACGAGATTTGGCTGAAGGGATGCCCAACAACATCCAAGCATTCAAAAATCACCCTTTATATGCACTAGAGTCACAACTTCGACAAAATGAGGAAATATACCCAAAAGACGATACCAGTGTTTGTGGAACTTTTAGGCCGAAGAATGCGTTAGGAAAGTTACTACCAGTTTATCGCAGATCTTGTGTGCAGAAGCTCAAATCTGCCAGGGCGTGGTACATGAAAGGTAGAGTGTTGAAAATTAGTGTATCTTCATTAAAATCAAAGCAAAAGTCAGGAAACGACGAAGGAGAAGAAGATACTCGTTTATACGCGGAGTTCCAAACCAAACTCTACATTCCACCTAAAATCGAAAACGGAAAAGTTCCAAAGAATCAGTATGGCAATATTGATGTCTACACCGATACCATGATTCCTGAAAACGGGGTTTTGATAAAAATTGGTGGACCGAGAACCATAAAGATGTTACAAAAGGCTGCAACTTTACTAGGGATAGACTATGCTAAAGCAATTACCTCATTCGATTTCACGCAAAAAGGAAAAGGCATGCCCATTGCAAAGGAAGGAGGAATTGTAATTCACAAAGATAACAGGGATGCTCTAGAGCTCACTTTGGATCATATGATTCAAGAAGATGAGGAGGAAAGGAGAGTCATGGATGAAATGAATGCGTTACAGAATTGGAAGTACTTTTTATTGAAGTTGAGATTGAAGCAGCGGTTGAATAGGACACACGGGATTGTGAAGGATGAAAATTTGACACAAGAACACTTCATGGATGATAATACTAATCGAAGTGTTCTTGACTCGGGACACAACGTTGCAGACGGGTCTGACGACGATTTTGGTGGCGGGTTTATTGTGTCGGATACGGAAGTTGGAGAACTAATACAAGACGAAGGAAGTAATTCAGCCCCTGGGTTTGGCGACACTGAAGTGACAACTGAGCATCGATCCAAAAATAATCCTGCGTACAAAGAGTTGAGTGATAGCGACGTTGAAGACGAGGATGCTGACGTGTTACCTACAAAGAGTCGAAGACGTGTTGAATACTCCAGCTGCAGCTCGGGCTCTGAATTCAAAGCCGATGATGACGATGAAAGTTTAGAATTTGAGTATGAAAGTGACTAAAGTACATAGCGGAAACAATTACTTATTAAAGAGATTTTGTTATAAAGGGCAATTTAGACCATTCGTTCTAAGCGGCAATGACTTACCACTTTTGGTAGCAGCACGTGATTTATGGATCTTGATGTGCTCTTGTTTAGGAAATGCGCATTTGCTTTTTTCAAATTCCAATGTCGTACACACATCGCATGGCGCGTTAAAGCGCAAGGCGCAACTGGTTTTCTTTTTTTTTTTCTTCCCTATCTTGCTATCACAAGATGCTTTCAAGCTTCCTCTCTTAATTGAGTCACTAAAAAGTTTTTCACCTGCATCGTTAGAGATCTACTTGTGTCAAATATATATACCTTCATTTCTTGGCTCGCAACAAGACGCAATCAATGGCTTGTTGTATCGATTAACAGAATAGTTTTTTTTTTGAAAGATGCATAACGCTGTTGCTGAGAATGTTTTGGGAACGATAGGAACTATTTTATGGTGCATACAGCTTGTTCCACAAATAATCAGAAACTTCAAGGTCAAGGATTGCCATGGATTACCGCCTACAATGATGTTCTTATGGGCTGCAAGTGGGATACCATTTAGTATCTACTTTATTGGAATCGATGGATCTATACCACTTCGTATTCAACCACAATTATTCACCTTTTTTTGTTTGGTCACATGGGTTCAAGTTTTGTATTACCCTCCAGTACAAATGCCCAGGAAGAAACTATGGCTGGTTGTTACAGCATTTGTCCTTGTCAGTGTTGGCCTAGAGCTTGGGTTTATTTTGTGGTTAAGACCTTTACATAGACGTGGGATTACGTGGCCGATGTTGATTATAGGGATCATTGCCTCAATATTGTTAGCCATTGGATTGATACCACCTTACTTTGAATTGGCAAAGAGAAAAGGAAGAGTGATTGGAATCAATTTTGTATTTCTCACCATGGACTCTCTCGGTGCTATATTTTCCTTACTAAGCATTGTTGTGGGCAAATTCGACGTCTTGAGTTGCGTATTGTATGCCGTAGTTATTGTGCTTGAACTCGGGATATTTTCGAGTCATTTGATATGGTGGTTAAGATTCGGTAAGGATGCACCCAAGGAATCTGAGTTATTGGAGGAAGAAGCGAGGATACAAGCAGCAAAGGAGGGACGTATCATAGAGGATGACAAACCAAAGTCGGATGTTGAGATGGATATCGAATCCTTAACTTCGGGCGAAAATGTATGACACCGTTCAGCATATCATTTAGATTCCAAACTTTAATATAGTTCTATAATACGTACGCATATGAACTGGATTCTGTTTTCTTTGTCGCGCAAGTTTACTGAATAAACAAAAACAAACAGCTTTCATTTAAAAACAATCCCACCATTAACAAATCCTCCTCTATCTCTCTGATGGTTCGTATTACCTATTACTTCGTCTTGAGCTCACCCACCTACTAACAGCCCACAGTCAGCTTTCAAGCCGTTGAATATCCTCGAAGATACTGTTTCAAAAAAGGATTTAGAGGAAGAACACACACGAGAACTACAATTTGAACAAGCATTCAAACTTTTCCAGCAAGCTTTGAAATTACAGAAACAACGAGATTACTTGGAAGCGTACAAAGTATATGACCAATTGTTCCAGATAGACATCATCTCCAATCACTATTACGATGAAGTAGACTACATTAAAGGTGTTCAAAATGGTATCGCCAATGGTGCGTCTGATGCATTATCTACCTTGTCTCCAAACTTGAAGTCTTTGAGATACTTAATCTTCAGAAATAGGGGGTTTTTATTCATGGATATTTTGAGACACGATTCATTTATTGACCATTTGAAAGATGAAACTGAAGATCGACAAGAGAGGTTTAAAAAGATGTTTTACTCGATGCTAGACGATTTTTCTGTGGCCCTATTTTACAATGAGGCGGATGAAAAGTTGTTGGAAGTATTATATGATTTATGGATATACTTGAAGGAGTTTAAACTAGCTAAATCGACAATGGAATATGTTGTCGAAAGCAAGTCTGAGAGTGATGATCTTTCTGGCCTTTTACCCATCGATTCGGATGCTGAGGAACGTTTACTGGCACTCAAAAGCAAGCTTTCAGTAGGACTATCCGGCGAATTGCAATCAGATTTTCTCAATGCTCGCTTTGGTTTTCTAGAACCAATGAAACAAGATATCCAAACTCAGCAGGAGCGACAGCTGAAAAAAAGCAAAATGCGTATTGAATTGACCCTGAAAGGTCTGCCCACTTCATGGGAGGATTTGATTGATGCCATCGATAGTTCCGTTAAGGGCCTTCAAGATGAAACAAAAATTGAAGACATTCACCGACCGAAACTTCGATTCACCGAACCTTACCTTCTTACCGAAGAGCCTGTCGAAACTATATCAATCGAAATCATTGACCAAAAGCCTGATGAAAACGTTGAGCTGTCTCAACCAGCGGTGGTTGAGGATGAGAAATGTGACATGCGTGAAAGTAAACAAATCGACATAAGCAACAATTGTGAAGTAGAGGAGAAAAAAGATGGTTCACAAAAGGACGAATCCCAAGAGACTAGACAACAGAACCATCGTGCATCAAAGCGTTTGGCAAAAATCGATTCAAACCCCGACAAACCAGAAATTGTTGTGGAGAAAGAGCATTTTACTGGTATCGACTATTTCACCACCAAGTTAAAGGAAATAGAACCGTCGCTAAATACTGCTGACATTGTTCTTCTTTACTTGAAAAAAGCAAGTGCGCTGCAATATTTGAATGATTTTGTGACCATCATCAATGACTGGACTCCAAACTATACTGCAGCATTCAACTCATTCAATTCAGGTAAATCCAAGTCGGCGGATGGTAACACTAAATTGCTTGAAATTTTGAACAATTTTAGCAACAATATACAAAGGAGCTCATCGGTGGAGAGCATTCGTGCTCTACCAGCATTGGAAAGCAATGTCATACTGGAACTTACTTTGCGAAATCCAGATTACACAACATTAAAGACCAGGGTTATCAAGCAATTGCTTAGTGCTGGTGAGAGCCCGTTTATTCTTGAATACAAATGGAATTTATCGATGCTTTCGAAATTTAGTGAATGGGTTTTGCAATTCGAGGGTTTCTTGGTCCAGAACATTGGTGAACTGCTTGAAGATGCAAAGGCAGCCGTTGGGGTATTTGAGCTATTGGTTGATCAATCAATTAGCTTGGAATCTCATATCAGGCGGTCGATCAACTCGAAAAAGTTCAACAAAGCAGTGACTAATGGTATGTGTTTGGAGTTGATCAAGTTCAATGATAAAATTAACAAGTGGATACGGATTATTAGTACAAATTTATCACCGGATAAGCAGGCAGATAAAGATTGGGCTTCCATCACGGCAAGATTCATGTGGTGTAAACTTTTGAAACAAAAATCACAAACGGTGAGTTGGGACACTAACAAGTCTATCCAGGCATCGCTCGAGGAGCTTCTCAGCTTTTTAACTACATCTGGATTGAATGTGAATGTTCAGTATCCAAACTATAAAAATTTCCCAGACTTGAATCTTATCAATGTGAAATCACAATTGACAGTCATTTCAGTGCTCGCTGTCTTTTGGAAAATATTGTTTTCAAACCAAACTAGGGGTAATTCCGAAGCGATTTATTTATTGGAACACATTCTACTTGACCTGGACGAGGGCAAGAATGCGGCTATAGTGTCAATTAGAAACTTCTTAAACACAGGAAATATAGACATGAAACTAAGTTTGTGGAGCATATTGCTCCAGTTTTACAAGCTGCTGGGTGTGACTTCTAAGCTAACTGTCGGCTTTGTCAAATGTATCGAGGAATTTAACGATTATCTTGCTGGCGAAGAATACATAAAACTTCCTAATAACGCCAGATTTACAATACTATGCAAGGTTATCGGATTCTACAACAATAATTTAAATTATATTGTCCACTTTTTGGAGGCACTGAACTGGGAGCTACGTGAACCTTTAAATATGAAACCAATCATGTCAATACTTGAGATTTCTTTGCTTTTTGAGGTACACGAAGAAGCGTGCAGCATCTCCTCGTTACGAACATCAATAAAAGAGAACTCGCCCCAATCGTATGATACATTCAAGGACATGCTTTTGAAAACTTCTGTCGTTATTTTGGCGATTTTGAGATCCCATTACTCAAAATTTGCATTGTACGCAGCCATAAAATTATTTCATGCACAACTTGGCGCTAGCGGAATTTGTGATGCTGCTAATGGTGTTTTTCTTAGAGCTGCGCAAGAATACCTTAGTATTTTGAATGGAACCGATAAGGACATGAGCCAATTAATAAAGTGCAGGTACCATTACAATATTGGTATCGATGGCTTTGTTCCCTTTGATCATGGCACCCAGGTTAAAGAAGAATTGGCTGAAGGCGATTGTAAAGATTTGTCCAAGTTTGTGTTGCCTTTATGCTTTCACACAAATACGATCAAGAATGTGCCCAAGCATGATATGAAGGTGATGATCGAGGAGATGTACGAGGCCATAGGTGATCCTGATTTTGACTCCGACGTAATTTTGAGTCGAAATAAAGCAATGATTGAATATTTTTTGGACACGACGCGCATAACACCAAAATTCGTGCGTGATACGTTTCATGGACTCATGAAACTAGAATTTGATCTGACTAAATCTGAATTTGGGCCGAGTGGGTTGTATTATCTTCAGGGATTATTGATTTTTTCATCGTACAAGTTGCGGAAGAAAAATATGCAAGGGAGGGCAGTCGAAATCGAGAACGCAATTATGTTGTTTAGAAATGACCTAATCTGCGGTGGGAACCGAATGGAGAGCTGGTTTTTGATGGGTCAGGCATATGGATTCTTGGTGGAGGATGACTTGATATGGACTTCAGATAAGTTGACCGTGATGGACAGAAAGATTGGGACTGCTAATTTGCAAAGAAAGTCGCTAATTTGCTATTTAATGGCCATAAACTGCACTCTTGATGAGCTGGCTAAGGAGCGTATCAAGCCAGTTGTAGGAAGCTTGATGTCGCTGTTTGCCAAAGAGCTCTTTGGAGCTGTATCCGGCCCTATGAATATGCTCGCATTTAAGGTACAGTCACATCCAAGGTTTATTAAACAACCTGCGGGAGCAACTTTCTCGAGCGTGTCGGAGAAGACAACTTTGCCAAAGAGTTTTTGTTTGAAGTTGATTAAACAGTCATTGCATTTAGCTATCAAAACCGAGGATGCCGACTGGACCGATTTTTACTACTTGTCAAAGACAGAACGCAAGTTGAATGACCCACCTAACCACGTTTTGGATGTCATGGCAAATGCATGTGCGATGGTGTCCAAGGCGAAGCAATCTGAGTTCATCATCGAGCCTTACTATTCTTTGGTGTCACTCTGCTTGAAATACGTCAAACTGGATGCAATTTCACCCAAAGAAGGACTCGATCATTTACACCAGATTCCATTAATACAAGTCAAAACTACGGAGGGACTTTCAAAAAGGCAGTTCTACGACGTGATAGTTTCATCTTTAAAACAGCTCGATGCTGCAGACAAAAAGAACTGGCAACATCGAGCCAAGTATAAACTTGCAAGAATTCTTTATGATGAATACGAGGACATCGAGGAACCCGCTGCAATAATGTCCAGCTTCATCTCATTAAAATCTGTCAACAAACAGTTGGTTCTGATTTGGAAACCAGAAGCGGAACGTCCGGGGAAACACTTTTTGTACACCTACCAGTACATACGATTCTACATTGAATTACTAAAGGCAAAGAAAGACATTAATAGCTTGATCACAATGATTCCAAAAATTCGTCGGTCTAGCTCTATAATGGTCAACTTATACAATGCTTGGGAGTTTCTTTGTTCCACGATTTGCAAGATGATGAGAACCGCTCTTGGCGTTGGAGACTCATTTAGATACACTGATCATTTCATCAACAATTTGCCGTATCTGACTTTTTCATCAAATGTAAAGTCAATGTTTGAGTCCTTGGAGCAGAAGGGTGTTCCACCAGAAATAATGCCATACTTGTGTTTTTTACAGGGTGCTAACGATATGAAAAAGTCAAATAATGGTTATGGGCCAACGTCGATGATTGACGACACATTAGTGACAATCTTTTTCAAGGTGTATACACATTACTATAGGGACACCAATTTTTATTCCCTGTTTAATTCACCTGGCTTGAAAAAGAAGATTGCTAAAAAGGATACTTTTCCACTAACGAATGATTTGTTGAGGTTATGCAAAAAGGATATTGATGCCAAATTGGAGACTTCAGATCAAGCGTACAATATCGCCTTGAATGAACTAATGGCCCAGTGCGATGAAAAGATCAAGAATGAGGTTATTGAATTGGACACCTCGGAGGAACCTGAAGGAACTCCACAAAGAAGCAGACCAGGTACGGCAGCAACCAATGGTGAGCATACTCCTACTACACCTAGTAAGTTGAAGGAGGAATCTACTGTATCAGTGATAGAGGCGACGCAAGAGAATCAATCAAGTTCGGGATCGGGTGATGATAATGCCAAGCGATATTTGATCAACATGGGATTGTTTAACCCGGATGGTTCAAAAGTTCCACCAATATATGATAATGATAAGGAGGAACAAGGGAACGGTGCACCTCTTCAATCCACATCCGAGGCTGAAGAGAGAGGTAAAAGACCACACGAAGACCACTTTCATCCCTCGAATAATGAAATGATTATCATTGATTCCTCAGATGACAATTCCCAAGTTGATGAGAGGCCCGCAAAGAGAAGCAAATAGATTCGGTCGTATATTTTGAGTGTATTTATTCTACCTCGGCTTCTGTTGTCACCAAATTACGAAGCGATAAATCATACACTATCTTGTTCAACCTTTGAGAGTTATATTTCAAACTATCATACCTCTTTCTTAAGATGTCGTTTTTCAAATCCAACAACAGAAACCCGTTTTGTATCTTAGCTACAATTTTCAGATTTATGAGCGCAATTGAATAGTTTGACGATTGGGACGTAGTTGAGCCAATGGATTGATTGATCACTGTAGTCGTTGTGTATTCAACGACAACGTCAATCATTTTCAATAGGGCAAGTAGATACAATTGGTAATTTACATCCTTGATGCCTAGAGATTGGAAGATTTCTTGTGGTGTAGCAATTATACCCGACTCGTTCTCGGTGGTTATCAACTTCACTTTTATAGTGTCATGGCCAAACGCGGTTGCAAGTATCCAAAAGTACCGATTGACCAAAATTACATAGATGGAATCCTCGATGAATTTGTTTGACAATCTTTCCTTTTGACTCAATTTACAATCCAATTGTGACAATGAAAGCGTGAATTTCTCAACGTTTCCACGAATCGACTCCTCAAAACTATTTGTGGTTTGGAATACTCCGTTCAATTGATTTGGACTAATAGATGTCCAAGAATTGATTGTGGTTTGATATGGGATGAGTGATAAGTCAAATTGATTCTCCAACTCTTGCAACAAAGTTTTCTTGTTGACGCTATTGTCAAGGGGGTTAGTACATGCATAACGTCTTCGACTGCGAGTACATACTCCTTGGCTATTTCCTCTCTTATATCTTTGAAAAATGCGTCTAAATCTGCCATTGTAAGTATTTGGTGACGGTGGAAGTGAGTGAAGAGAGAGATGCATTTTTGCCAGAAAGAAACGCACAAAAAGATTCCGTAATGGCATATATATCTATGAGGCTCTGCTAGCTCTCCTCCAACGAAAACGGGAGTGAGTTACAACCACAAGGCATGCATGCAATAGTAAATGAACAGTCGAAAAGGTTCGGCCAGTGTTACATCAAAGATTAGTATAGCTCCTTTGTTGAAAATGGAGGGTGCCCCACTTTTTCTCTGAGAATTGATGCA
Source organism: Lodderomyces parapsilosis (assembly GCF_000182765.1). Lineage (NCBI taxonomy): Eukaryota > Fungi > Ascomycota > Pichiomycetes > Serinales > Debaryomycetaceae > Lodderomyces > Lodderomyces parapsilosis. The sequence continues at coordinate 1,886,465 of NW_023503280.1, read as the reverse complement.
AATAAACGGGTCGAAAAAAAGAAAAGACTAAAGTTGTGTTGAGCTGTATCAATCTACACTCCTTCTTTTACACACTCATGTCAAGCATCTCAAAGGTTCTTTGTCTCCCTGGGTACTTGCAAAGCGGGAGCACCCTTGCAAGGAAATCATCTGGATTGCGCAAGATCCTTTCAAAAAAGCTAAACATCCAAGTTGATTACCTTACACCTTGTCATGAAATTAAGTCAAGACACGAATTAAGTTTCCCACTAGGCCCAACGGATGAAGAGAGTGACAAGGTTTGGACTCAAATTGTTGAAAATGGAAGTAATGCTAGATGGTTTGACGCACAAAGTGCAAACAATTACGTCGGATTAGACGATGCAATAAAGTTTATAATCGACCATATTGATAAAAATGGACCATACGACGGGATTATTGGGTTCTCGCAAGGCGCAGCAATGGCAGCTATGATCACCAATTGCTTACAAAAGTTTCTACCTACACACCCGCCACTAAAAATAAGCTTAATTGTGTCGGGATTTTGTTTGACTGTGCCCAGGAATGACGATCACAGTGCCGAAAATAAGCAGCGGATTTTGGAAATTACTGATCTCGATCAATATGCTAACGAAGTAAAAATTTCAGAGAAAGCGGCCAAATATTTATGTGACGCAAAGGGAGAGAGTATGGGAAAGCATTTACCTACAGAAGTCATTCTTCTTTATGGACTCAATGATAGCATTGTTCCTCCAATAAGGTCCGAATATGTCAGTACCTTATACAATGCTAAACAAGTACACAATTTTGCTCATGATGGTGGCCACTTTTTCCCAAATGATAAGAAAATAGTTCAGCCGATCGCAGAGCTCTTTGATAGAAAGGTCAATGGTAAGTTATAGTATAAACGTTTAGAATAGACATGCTTTAAAAATAATATAAGCTGTGATGACTTCTCATTATTGAAATGCACTTGGTAGCTATGAGAGTATCAACAAAAGTGGTCAGAAAAATGACTACAATTGCTTACCTATTGTACGTTTTCGACACTTCTGCAATGTCAGCAAACTCATCACTACCGCCAAAACCACCCCATGTTGCCAAAGAGCAAGAGATGAAAAGACGTCGGGTGGATAATGGGGCCAATCTTGAGGGATTTTCCCGAAGAGAGTATACTCCTGCAGCCAAACCAGCATCAGCATACGGGGATATCAAACAAAAACCAGCATGGCTCAAAAATGATGAGAAAAAGAACTTAAAGTATGAAATGTATGGACAAAGGTCAGATGTAGTATCTACGTCATACGTCAGGAGACTGACTGAGTCATCAAATTCTGTTACAACATACAAACAAAAACATGAAGAGCAAGACTCACGATTAAACCGGTTGAAACGAGCAAGAGAAACTGTTGAGAGACAGGTCCCTCCACGACGAGATGAGACGCCAGATGATGAAGAGAAAGAAGAAGAACAAGAAGATGACGATGAGTCTGTTCAACCATATTTACATCTAGACGTGGCGAATCCATCATCGACTCGTGCACGAAGCAATGACAGTTATCATACATTTCACAGTCGAATCAAGGACAAGGAGAATCGTGATATCAACAGTATTGTCAGACAACATTACAATCAAAGAACTCAGCAGTCTAAACGTCAAGGTCCAAGGACCAGCTCTCCAATTTACAAATTGAGGAATTTCAACAATACAATCAAGTACATTTTGATCGGCAATTGGGCCAAACATGACACTGGCTCATCACCATTGTTTTCAGTATTAGATTTGTGTTGTGGAAAGGGTGGGGATTTGAACAAATGCGAGTTTATCAAAATTGACCAATATATCGGCATCGACATCTCCGATTTATCAGTACGTGAAGCTTTTGATAGATACTCAAAGCAAAAAGCAAGATTCAGGCCACGTAATGGGACTCGAGTTGAGAATAGGTACAATTTTCAAGCATGTTTTGCCACTGGTGATTGTTTTACTCAATATGTTCCTGATATTTTAGAGCCCAACTTTCCAGGGATTATTGAGAAAACATTTCCTGTTGATACTGTATCTACTCAATTTGCATTACACTATGCATTCGAATCAGAAGATAAAGTTAACACCTTGTTAACCAATGTCTCCAAGTCATTGAGAGTAGGCGGTCGTTTCATAGGTACTATTCCCTCATCCGATTTTATCAAGTCCAAAATTGTTGACAAGCAATACTTTAAAGATGCCAAAACAGGCAAAGTCAAGTTTGGAAATGGGTTATACTCCGTTACTTTTGATAAAGAACCACCGGAAGATGGTGTGTTTAGACCCCCTTTTGGAAATAGATATAGTTATTGGTTGAAAGATGCAGTGGATGACGTACCAGAATATGTTGTTCCATTTGAAATTCTTCGAGCAATGTGTGAAGAACATAATCTAATGTTAAAGTATAAAAAGAATTTTATTGACATCTTCAACCAGGAAATACCCAACTATTTTGCGAAATTGAATAAGAACTTGATTGATGGGTTGAAACGTAATGACGGAAAGTATGGAGCAGAAGGTGAAGAAAAAGAAGCAGTTGGGTTTTATATTGGCTTTGTTTTTGAAAAGGTTGGATAAAGAGGTGGGGCTGTCGTTGATTAGATCAGCCTTTTGATGCTAGTATCTGCTTCGAGGCACTGACATTGGGTCAATATAAGATGATTGGGCTGGGATGCAATCATTTTCACAACCCATAAAACCTTCACCTAGAAGACAATCATGCCACTGAGAGTTCGTGTATCTGTAATAGCATCTTCAACCTGAATGACTCACATATTTGCACAAGCACAACTAAGCTAGCTCCTTTTTTTTTGAACCAGATACTGCTTTTTCCATCCAATCAATGGTGTTCCAATTCGTATGTTAATTTCGTTAAGAAGAGGTATTGAAAATCAATGCCAAGAATTTATTCCATTAGTTGCATAACGTGTAGGACTAAGCAATCACAAAATCGAATTTACAATCCACCAATGGTTTTGTAGGACTTACAAAAATATCATTAAACAATAAACCTCTTTGTTTTATCAATTTTCTAGGTCTCGGGTCAATAAGTACTTCCCAGCCTTTCGGGGTGTATTACATTGTTATTTCCCATTGTACTCTAGCGCTGCATATCCATATTTCTGTAATAAGATCTATATACGATGTAAGGGGTCTTCTCTGAAGGTGTAGGGACTTGGCAGGTTGATACCAGGCCCAAACCCATAGTTAGCTAACGGCTGTACCTTGAAATGTCAATTAAAATGATTCGCTCTCCGTAAATCGGACACATATGCAAAGTCTATAATAGTTCAAGTTGCTTCTAGAATGTGATTTAACATTTAGTGCCTCCACTAATTCTGTACCCCCTCCCCCCCAAAACAAACTCTTTTAATTGAGGCGTACATAACGAACGCAGGCGGTGTTAAAACCACACAAAACTTCAAAAACATTTACCTAGTCATCACTGCCAACTTACAGCTGAGGTGCTTTTTCTTACTATTCCCACCACCTATACCCTTCTTGAGCTTTATCCGCTATATGTAAGCTCGGTCCTACTGAGTTTATTGGAACGTTTGCAAGTATATACATTATATCCGCGGCATCAAATTTCAGCTATGGCTCTTAATTTCTACCCAATTTAAGTAAAAAGTTGTGTACGCCAAGAAAATCAATGCAAAAGTTTTCTTTCCAAAACCACAACATACAGTCAATAAAATATTTGAGCTAATGTACAAATTTTCATTACCATATGTCTTTGTGACAAATTAGTTTAATGAACTAATAATTGACGTTGAAAATAAAAATTTTCTTGAAGGGTTGTCTATTTTGCAAAGACGCTAGGCATGCCAAGGTACCTGTCAAATGTTGAACTTTTCTAGGGAAGTACTGAGTTGCTCGATATATCTTCTCATCGTAAAATGGGTGAGATTTCGCTTGTGAAGAAGAATAGACATTGTTCTTTCCTCCAAAACAATCAGATGTTAAGCTTGTTTTAGGTTAAAAAAGAATTTCCAATTTATTGTTTGAAAGCTTTGTGTTCGTTTGAATTTGAATTGTTAGTTGCAAACAATGCAAAATGTAAGGAACGAATATCAACACAATGATCCTTTAGATAAAAATTATGGAGCATCAATTAGTTCTGCCATTCGCTGATTGGATACAGCAATGATTTTGGTTTTTATGAAAAAGTTATCTGATTGGATCAGTGAAGGTATTGTGTAATGTTGACACTGTAAATGATCTGCAGTATTTGCAACTTTATTGTTCTGACTGTCGTCAAAGGCGGTTAAGCAAACAATAAGTTGTAGCCAATGACAATAGCAAAAAGCATCGTGCATGTATGTATATACCAAGTACAATAACAACACCGTAGGAGCAACAACTTACGACATAGAAAGCCCCAATAAATCACTTTGTAATTGAAAGAATTTGGATTGGGTATCAGAAACGAATATGTGTATAAAAATGAGTTGAATGCCCCCTTAGTTCAGCTGTCACTAACAATTAAGTTTGTCAATTCCATCACCAACAATCATTAAACTTTTCTCATGCAGAATCTAGGATACTTTGCATGCATTTTGCTTGGCTTCTTTTCCATAGCTAGTGCCAGCTTGGAACCATACAAGAAACTAGGCAAGAAAAGAATATTCTATGCTTGTACCAATCAAATTACATCGGAAGTTTCCTTTTGTCCACCAATGGAAAGATCTTGTCAATGTGAAAACAAGAACTACATGGCCACCATTGCTGGATGTTTAAGAGATGTTAACGAGGAGTTGGACTTTACCAAAAATTTCATGCACGAAAACTGTGTCTACTATAATATCACCGTGGCTGACAACTGGTACGATACATCGATAAAGTTGTATGATGAAAAGGCAAAGTCTGCTGGTGAGATTCCAAACTTTAATATGAGTGTCCCAATTGATGTTCCTTTCAAATTGAACAAGTCCATGACTGGTATATACCAAGAATCATTCAAAAGATTCTATGACAACTATGATGACTCAATCTATTATGGTGCCGGTATGTTGGGCTATTGGTTATTGGTGTTGATCTTGGGTGCTATTTTCAACTGGACAAAGATATTGTTCCCCAACTTTACCAAAAGGATGACAAATCCTGTAGTGAACTGGTGGAGAGAGTACGTTTCCATGCCAGCTACATTCAGAATGAAGAAGCTGCAAGAACAAAACTTTTTGAGGTACTTTGGCTTTTTGATCCCTTCTAGATTTGAATCGTTAGTCATCTTTTTGTTTTACTGTGTTACTATATGGCTCCATGCAATGAATAGTAAAGCTCTCCCTGGAGATCCCGTGTTTGGTGGAAAGTATGATGCGGAATTGAGATATGTTTCAGATAGAACGGGTATCACTGCAACATTGATGATGCCATTGGTATTTTTGTATGCTGGAAGAAACAACTTTTTGCAATGGTTGGTGCAATGGGATTACAGTACCTTTATGGCCTATCACAGACATACTGCAAGGGTGATGTTTGCCTTGGCTGTGATTCACTCAGTTGGGTACACTATTCTTGTTAAAGATTACTACGCTGAAGATGCTGCAGAAACTTATTTCTTTTGGGGTATCATTGCTACAACCGCTGGTGGTCTCATCATGATTCAGGGGCTTTTCTATCTCAGAAGAAGATGGTATGAAATCTTCTTGTTCTTACACATTGTGCTTGCAGCAATTTGGGTTGTAGGTGTTTGGGTACATGTCAGAGATTTTGGTTTCATCTGGTTGGTTTATCCAGCCATTGCTGTTTGGTGTTTCGATAGGGTGGTGAGAATTGGGCGTTTGATTGTATTTGGTTTTCCCCATGCTGATGTCACTTTGTTGGCTGATGAGACATTGAAAGTAGTTGTTCCCAAGCTAAGCTACTGGCACTCTATCCCTGGTCGACATGCATTTATTCATTTCATAAAGCCAACTTACTTTTGGCAATCACATCCGTTCACCTTCACCGAATCAGTAGACAACAAAGACAGCATTGTGTTATACTGTAAAGTCAAAGGAGGAGTAACACACAGTTTGTATCAATCATTGGCAAAGGCACCAGGAAGAACTTGCAAAATAAGAGTGAGTTGCGAAGGTCCATACGGTGAGCCAACACCTGCTAGATATGCTGATACAGCTGTCTTCATTGCTGGAGGTAACGGAATTCCTGGATTGTATTCTGAAGTTGTTGACATTGCGGAAAGAACACAAAACAGTGATAACAAGTTGAAGTTGACCTGGGTTGTAAGAGAGTGGAGGTCGTTATATTGGTTCTACGAGGAGTTACTTCAATTGAAGAATACCAAAATTGAAACAACTGTTTACATCTCACAACCAAAAAGCTACACTTTTATTGATGAATTCAACAATAGATTTGCAGGATTGAAGAGGTTGTCAATGGATGGACTGGATGATCTTAAAGCTGACTCCAGTAAGGAAGATGTCAAGGTTGAGGAGTCGTCGGCCTCAGAGAAACAAAGCTCAACTGATGAGATGGTTAGGATTGACGAGCCAGTTCGTGAAGATGATGGTTCTTACCATAGAATCATTGATATTATCAAGAGTGAACTTTCCCACATTACATTTATTGAAGGCAGACCAAGCATTGAGGAGCTCATTCCACAAGAGATTCACGAATCAAACGGATCTATTGCTTTTGTTACTTGCGGACATCCTGCCATGGTTGATCAAGTACGTTACTACTGCGCTAAGAATGTATCAAACAAGGAAAGGAAAAGGGTCTACTTCTATGAGCAGATTCAAGTATGGGCCTAAAAGAAACCAAAGAGAACGCCCGTGGCTTTATTTAGAGTCTAGCGATTTATTTAAACTTTTTAATTAATTTGAAAGGACCAATATAGTGTAGAAAGTTGGTACAATTGTGTCAATGAAAGATAGCATTCATGGTTATACACTTCCACCAGCGGCAACAACTTTGGGATTTATACTTCGTATCCTCTTATCCTCTTCAGGCGTCGGTATTACGGAAATTGAAAAGCTTAATGAGCTCTTGAACCTTAATTTTGTCAGCATACATTGGTTTGTTATTTCAGCATATATTTCACACACTCACTTTTCCACCTCCACGTATTATACTAGAGCTACAGGTTTAAGTATCGGCCAACATTCGCTCACTTTATGTAGTTGGGAAACAATTTTCCATGCAGTAGTAGTTGTATTTTTGACGTACCTATGGAAACTCCCATGAGGGTCAATTTTGTGTTATCTCTGCTCTGTTTAGGAGAGACAAAGTTTCAGAAAAATCTAAATAATTAATAAACCAAATCAATAGTTGATCCTTTAGATAAAAATTGAGTTATGGCCCCATTAATGACTATGATGATCAATACACCGTGATTGATGGCAATTTACCCGATTTTACATCTGCCTTATATGATTGGATCAGTTAAATTGTTCATGCAAATTCAAACTTAAATACTAGACCGGGGAGACCAGGCATCCATTATACGATTTGCGACTAAGGCGGGTGAAATTGATAGGGTTGCAAACCATGGAGGGCTGTGGTTAACATCAGGCCACATTTAAAATTTCATGTAATTGAATGAGTGGGAGAACGTAATTTCAGTCTTTAGCGCTGTCAGTATTGAAAGTGAAACCCTAATATTGTGTTTATACTTCCATGAGCAATATATAAATGGATTGAGCTCTCCTACATTCGCAATCACAGCACAATTTTCCAATCATTAAACCTCACCTATTATGAAAATTTTGTTACAATTTACATGCTTATTGCTCGGGTTAACTTCATGGGTACAAGCAAGTGAAAAATATCCATCTTACAAGCCATTGGGAGCGAAGAAATACTTTTATGGTTGTTCAAGGCAAATGCTGTCAGAAGTCACAATATGCCCTCCACGTAACCTTACTTGTCAATGCGTGAATGAAAACGCTTTAGCTACAATTGCCGGATGCTTGAGAAGTGTCAACAAGTCTGTCAATGCAGCAGCAGAAACCATGTTGGAGTACTGTGAACGCTCTCATGCTAAAGTTTCACCAGATTGGTACGAAACAGCCATCGAATATTTTGACAAGTATGCTAAATCACCTCGAGACATTCCAAACTATAACAGATCGATGCCTGTACAGATTCCAATTATTATGAATAAAACTAATACTGAACTCTTTCAAGAATCCTTCAATAGATTTTACAACAACTATGACAATTCGATCCTTTATGGTGCCGGGTTGTTGGGTTATTGGTTGTTGATTTTACTATTGGGAGCTATGTCGCATTGGACAAAGATGTTGTTCCCAAGCTTCACCAAGAAGATGACTGGTCCCATTACTAATTTTTGGAGAGCCAATGTTTCAATTCCAGCTACTTTCAGGGTTAAAAAACTGCAAGAGCAAACCTTTTTTTCAAAGTACTTTAGCTACTTGATCCCTTCAAGATTGGAATCATTGGTTATATTTTTGTTTTATTGCGCCGTTATTTGGTTGCACGCTATGAATTCAAAAGCCTTGGAAAACGATCCTGTTTATCTCTCGAAGTACAATGCTGAAATGAGATACGTAGCTGATAGGACAGGAATCATTGCCACCATGATGATGCCATTGGTATTCCTTTATGCGGGAAGAAACAATTTCCTACAATGGTTGGTCGGTTGGAACTACTCAACTTTTATGGCGTACCATCGACATACAGCAAGAGTTATGTTTGCCTTGGTTGTTGTACACGCAGTGACATTCACTTATGTTTTGGCAGCAAGGTATGCCGCAGAATCTGTAATGCCTTACTTTATTTGGGGGGTTGTTGCAACCGTTGCTGCTGCAATTATGTTGGTCCAAGGTATGCTTTACTTGAGAAGAAGATGGTATGAAATCTTCTTGTTCTTACACATCATATTGGCCGCACTTTATGTTGCTGGTACTTGGGTGCACGTTGAAGAGTTTGGCTTTCTATGCTTGGTTTATCCAACCATTGCTGTTTGGTGTTTCGATAGGGTGGTGAGAATTGGGCGTTTGATTGTATTTGGTTTCCCCCATGCTGATGTCACTTTGTTGGCTGATGAGACATTGAAAGTAGTTGTTCCCAAGCCAAGCTACTGGCACTCTATCCCTGGTCGACATGCATTTATTCATTTCATAAAGCCAACTTACTTTTGGCAATCACATCCGTTCACCTTCACCGAATCAGTAGACAACAAAGACAGTATTGTGTTATACTGTAAAGTCAAAGGAGGAGTAACACACAGTTTGTATCAATCATTGGCAAAGGCACCAGGAAGAACTTGCAAAATAAGAGTGAGTTGCGAAGGTCCATACGGTGAGCCAACACCTGCTAGATATGCTGATACAGCTGTCTTCATTGCTGGAGGTAACGGAATTCCTGGAATGTATTCGGAAGCGGTTGATATTGCTTCAAGAACCAAGAGCAAAAGCAACAAATTGAAATTGATTTGGGTGATCAGAGAGTGGAAATCATTGATTTGGTTCTACGAGGAGTTGCTTCAATTGAGGAACACCGGGATTGAAACCATAGTCTATGTTTCGCAGCCTACAAATCCAGCAAACATTGACGAGTTCAAGAGTGTGACGCGTCCCAGGATCAAGGAATTTAACAAGGAAGAGCTCAATCTTGATGAATCACTGGTGTCCGACAAGCTCGGATTAAATGACCAGGTTTTACAATACTCTCTAACCTCAGATAACGACTCAACTATGCAAGAGATTGTCAATGACATTAAGACTGAACTTGGCCATATTGAGTTCAAAGAAGGCAGGCCAGATATCGGCGCGATTATTCCTCAAGAATTACGTGAATCAGATGGGTCTATTTCTTTTGTTACATGCGGCAATCCCAGCATGGTTGACCAAGTTCGATACTATTGCAGCAAGAATATCTTTAATAAAGAAAACAAAAGGGTCGATTTTTATGAACGTGTTCAAGTTTGGGCGTGATTCTTGTTTGGCTGTTACACAAAATTTTTGATGCGTCAACTCAATATATTCTCTGGTGCTCCTATATATTCTATCTTTTGTATCTTTATTATATCTGATAGGGCCAACTCTGATTTACTTTTGAATCTGCAGCGCGACTTTTTGTGAGTCAAATTGTCGCTTAAATATTCAAGTGATGCATTTTGAATTGAACAAAACCTGTTGAGACTGAAAGGCACAAAGCTGTGAGATGACTTTAAAGTTTGATCTAATGTAAAGGTATAGTTATACGAGTTTAAGTGCAGCGTTCAAGGGAAAAAAATTTAGTCTACTGCTCTAGCGGTACAACCAAAGTTTCGATGCTAAACTTCACAGCTAAATTTTAGGACAGTTTTAGTCAATACTGTATTTTCAGGGTGGTGATTCAAGTTATCTTCATGAGGTCCAGAATTCTTGTATATAAGAGCATACTGAAACTCCAAGCGGCAATCACCCTTCCCGTCAACTTTTTACCAAAAACAGTATCTACATCAAAACTTCACCATTGAGTAGACCAGGTCCAAGTTTGCACTTCTTTAGAGCGAAGCACATTGTTCAACAAGAATGAGGCAATATATTATTTTCAAACCGTGCTTTCCGGGAGAAGACTGCAATTATATGGACCCTAGATTTAGAAAAGAAGTCTTTCTGGAGTGAATTCACACAGCAACCAATGCTGTGCCTAAATCGATCCAATTGGCTTTGAGGCTTGGACGACTATTACGAAATGTAAACTACAGCTGTTGGATAGTGGTTACAAAACAGTCTGCAAAGCTACTTATTTCCAGGTAACAAAATAGGAAAAAAAAACACAATAGAGTTTCAAACACCAAATTGGAAGAGACCACAAAGTGGTTTATTTTATTTTTCATCTGCGAGTGCAATGACATCACACAACGAACACAAAGCCCACATGTACAGAAAAGTGCCCATTTACGATCCACATAATCCAACATAGGAGTGTGGGCTAGTGTTGTTTTTAGTATACACTGATTATAAATACATCAGGATTGCTCAAGGCAACAGAGACCATAACGTTTGGCTTGAGGTATTTGCAACTTTGGGATACCCACGGACTGCTCATATACCCTGAGATAATTACGCGTGTACTTACAATTGTCGCATCAGCTTCTTTATGTATAAATTCAGTATTGTCCCTATTAAAAATAACTAAGTAATAGTTAGATCTTTCCTTTCCTTTTTTTTTTATCATGAAGTGACTCGCTGTGGTGAAACTGTGCCACGTGATCAAATTTGATGGGTTAGTGCTATCACCGAATAGACGCTGTCATTTAGTGTGATAATCTCAAGGGTCAACAAAAAATTGGGTGAGTCAATCTAAAAATTAAGTACCATCGTAAAAGAGAGCACTCTAATGACGCTGGTTTGAGGGGGATTTTGGAATGCTGTAAACAGCTGCTGCAAATAAGAAAACCCCTTATAGCTCTTGATTAGTTTCCTAAGAATTTTACAACAGACAGACAGGTGACTCCATTTGTGTATGGTAATCTCAATGTGTCGTTCAATCAGAATTATCAGGCTACTTTATTTTTGATTTTAAAATCCACGTCGGCGTTTAATTCTTTACTTGGTTACAATAACTCCGATGCATTTTCGGAAAATCAGATACCCGAAATCACTGCTTGCAGTGAGTGTTAACGCCCTGGAGGAGGCAAAGTTCCAATCTGAGGCAGTTACTTGCTGAATAACAGTGAGCAAATACAGTTGCGTGCAGCGAATGAGGCGAAATAACGGGGAGTGCTGAAAATCCTTATGATTTCTCCAAAACAACTCCATTTTCTGCTCGAAAAGAACTCTAGCATTTTCATTCACATCATTATATGCCATAGTCTTGATCCACACTTAACCTAATCACAGTTTTTTTCAGCAACATGCCATTTAAAAACAACACCAAGATAAACATACCCTCATCTCCTTTTTTTCGGAAGCGGCATTGGTGTTCTTTAGTTTTCGGCCCGGAAATAGGGTTTTTAGCTCTTGCAGATTAGCACAAACATACACTACTCTGACAATTTTTTAGATCAGCCAGCTAAAAGTTGAGCACCACAATTTATGCAAAATCATATGCGATCTGCAAACACCTCCACTCTAAATGCTAATCACTGTTAAGTTCATATCTAATCGACTACTCTCGGAAACACCCCTTTGGGCCTTAAAAATCTAGATTGGCTGGCGAGTTCAAATAGTAGTCGTAAAAGTTGAAGACAATCACACTAGAAAAGCTTTTCAGTACGCAAGAAATACAAAGGACGCAAAAAAGAAGTCAACTAACATTTCCTTAATTTACCCATATGTATAGTTTGCGCAAACAAAAGAAATGGCGCAATCTAAGTATTCTTTTAAATTGTAACGCAATTCTGATTTTGTTGCAACTTGAGAACTACATCATTGTACCCATGACGCCACATTTCAAAAGTTTGTTGACGGTTGTCGCGTATCACACCATTTTTCACGCAAATTGATGGCTCTCGTCTATGCACTACTCAACAACACGGAGCAATCCGATCGTGCACTTCTCACGCGCATCGCCGGGATGGTCTGCATTTGAATTCAACCACAATAGACTTTTACCCCGCTTTGATTTATCACGTACTGTTACACGGTGACACTGACTTTAGGTTCTAGCCACAAAACTTTGGTTTCACCTGCTTCAATACAGGTGGCAGTTGTAAACTTTCTATAAAGGTTTGCGTAACTAATGCAAACGATATAATGAGGTTGGCGTTAATTGAGCATTCGGGTCAAGTAGCCTTGCTCATATTCGGTGTGGAGTCTTTGAAGTTGATTGTGCCACCCCCATTTCACTGTCGTTACTTTCACACTCTATGCGCAATGCACAGCACAATACGTGACATGTCAACGAAAAGAAGAAAAAAAGAACGACATTTATTGTTTGCACTTGAAGTACTTTGAAATAAGGTTATGAAGACCAAATTGTGGGTCTTCTGTACCATTTTTAGACCACACGTCAAAGGATTTAAAATAATCACCAACACTCCTTTAGAGACCCATGCGGAACTCCATAATTTGAGCAAATTATCTATAGCCCAAATCTCTGTTTTAGTTACGTTTTAGTTTCGGTGTATAGGATTTAAGCGCTCGGATTTATAAAATTGAATAAACACGGTTATTGGAATATGCGAAAGCGATCAAAAAATGACAAAAAGTCTTTGTTTTTGTTCTATTTGTGCGATGAATTTCATTATAGATTTAGAGATTTACGTCATTGTGATGCTATTGTATAACTTGCCGGTGCCGTTACGGACTTATCGAAGCTTCTTCACGGGGAAAAGCATACAAGCAGAAGCGATGCGATTTTAGAAAGAAGTTTTACCAGAATCTTCTTCTTGGTAAAGATTAAGGTTTTTTAGAAATCACATAGAAGCAAGTCACACACAATAGTGTTTCTTCTTTCGAATTATTTCCCTTTTGTAACCTACATGTCACAAAACCAACTGGAATCACCAGTCGTGTAAACACTGCAAAGAAGTAACAAATACAAAACGCTGTTGAACAGCTGAAACGTAGGAAAGAATCAACAAATCGTTGAACGGAGGAGATAGTCAATTTTCCATAAAAGACACGGCTGTCTGCCATCTAAGTGTTAGTAAGTTTTTAATTCTGATACACACTTTATTTTCGTGCCTTACTTTATACAACAAGCCACTCCGAAGGATGAATGTATAATAATAGACGGAGTTTAAAGAAAAGGGTGATTTTGTAATTATGCAGTTCTTCTTGTCTGTTTAGATGCTTCCATTTAGTAACCATTTATTAAAAACAATCTTCAGAATGTTGGGCAACCCATGCATTTAATGTTATTTTGATGCGTGATTTGTTGGGGAAAGATAGAGCTTTGTGCGCTTTTACTTGCATATTATTCTAGTACAAACAATTGATTATTAATATTACAAATTTAAAGCTTTGTGCATTTTCCACCAGCTTATACATGTGAATTTAACCTTGGCCGAGTTTGGTCTGATTATCCTAAAGTTCACTTTTTGGTTTAGTGACAATATTCACGATTAGCGCCAAAAATGAATTGTCTTTAGAGCCAATCACGAAATGCTCACACTCTCCTTTTCTTGACAAACTTTATACATTCCAGGGCTCACTGATGATACAGTGAAGAAAATCAACCCCTCAAAGCATTTGTCCTCTTTTTATTTTAGGACAAGATGCATATACGTGTGAACTAATGGTTTGATTTTTGTTTTTCTGTTTTGTTTTTTCTACGGACAACGCCCAATCTGAACACCTCGATGGTTTTAAAGTCCACAAAGCAAAGCATTGTAGAGAGGGCAATTCTGGAATCAATACACTAAAAATTCACTTAGATTATACATAACAATAGGAGACACGTATTCAATCACCTAGTTTAACAAAGGATTTAGTCTAGTATTTTTAGTGATGCAACTCTACTAACACCATTTAGTCGTTGATCACTAACACCATATTATTGTTAAATGAAATTGGATCTTTGTTCCATTATTTTCTCTATCGGGCGCTAGTTCCAAGTTGGAACTACTGCTTAAAGTTGGTGGCTTCATTAAGTACAATGAAAAAAAAAAGGATCTAACAGCTTTTACTGCACAACGTCTATTCTTGTTCCATCTGATATCCCCCATAAAAGTACAAAGAAATCGAAATCTTTGTCTATGGTTGAATACATAATAATTGTGAAACGGTCGCAAGATACTCGGCTATACTTGACCGATATCAAATACTACAAATACTCGAACTTTTCCTTTCGAAAAGAAGATTTTTTAGAGCCCAAAAGAGAAAGGTCGTTTGTAGTTGAACTTTCCCACCTTTTTGCCCCCCCATTTATGAAGTTTAACCTTATTGTATTTATTAAATGTTTGAAACCCTGTGTGTGTGCTTCCGTGCGACTACTACTAAAATTGATTAGAAAATTCCACTGCATGAACATTACACTAAACTTTGTGAAGTTATTATATTTCCACGCGCCAGAGTTTAAAATTAAAATTTCGAAGATGCAGTTTATTGTCTGATTTTTTTCCATTAAACTTAACAACTTTTAAAACACAAGAGGATTTTTTTACTAACTAAATTTAAACTATGTGTACAATGCACTCTATTGTGATGTACTGTATGTATCTCTCTCTCACAAAAACACCGTCAAACAATACTGAACCATTTGTTTTGAAAAATATATAAAAAAAAAAACCGATTTCGTATAAAGGATATATTACATGTCAAATATTATTTTCTTTAATTATTATCTTACTCCAGAATTATTACTTTTGGCAACTTCTACCCCCCAAAGGAGAATCAGATCTCACATTCAAGGGTAAAAGCATAAACATCCACGTACGGTCACCGTGTTCCTGTTACATTCATTTGTTTTAGATAATTTTACTTGAAAAGGGCTGAAGAGTGACCTTGAAGTAAACAACGGCACTATCGAGATCAACATCCGTTCTGTCACCATAAATTCATCTGGACACAACAAACGCTCAGATTATAAACCATTCATTGAGCAGCTAAATATTCATATTAGGAGCCCCACCGTTAGCTACACAGTTTTCGACACGAATATTCAAAACCTAAAAAGTACCTCACAAAGCAACCTATTTGTGCCATACCACCAGTTTTTTCAAACTTTTCATTGTGCTTTACACGTGTGGTATTTAATTTTCCAAAATCGTGTTACTTTATTGAGATTTTACAAGGCGGTTTTTTTGCAAAGTTAAAGTTTCAATAACAATTTGAAGTGAGTGAAATATTCAAACAGACATCTATCTAAAAGATTTAAGTAGTGTGTTGCATTCATTCATCAATTAAAGGGCAACTAGAGCTCAGATATCACCACAAGAAGTAGAATATACGATAAGAAAGCGGGTCATCAAACAAAAATGTCTTCCACGGACAAGATCAATACCCAAAGTGAACAAAGAGGCGCGGCTACCGCTAGTGGATATGGGACAGATAATAAGACAACCTTACCCCCCTTGGGTTCAACAATGAAGACAGAACAACCAGAACTGTACACCCAAACACAACAGCAACAGCCTTACGAGTACAACGTTCAACCCTCTATATATTCATCGTATCAACAATCGAACTACGACCCGTACCAGAGACAAAGCAGTTTGCAGCCGCAGAATGCGTATGCTGGAATGACCCAGTACACTCAACAAGCCTATCCTTCTACTAATGCATCTGGTGCTGTTCGATTTCTGTATTCTGGTAATAGTGCGTCGGCGGTGCCAGCATCCACATCAAAACAAGATCTTCATACACATGTACCGCCAGAGAAGAAAAGCAGACGTTTTAGAAGAAGATACAATCAAATTGTTAGAAAATACCCGTGCTCGTTTCCTGGTTGTCTGAAAAGCTATGGATCGTTGAACCATTTGAATACTCATATTGTTACAAAGAAACATGGACCTCGGAAGTCGAAGCTCGATTTCCAAAATGGGGGCCATAATAAGGATGACAAACTTGAGCCTAATTTTGCCCAACAAGACCATGCAGCACAGCCGCACGTTCAACAGCCAGCACAGTACCTGCTTCCACAACAATCACAAATGCCTGTACCTACACAACAATACGTTACACAACCAAACGATTACTCTGGGTACTATTATGGCTATTCTGCTCCACCCAACTTACGTCCAAATGTTTCGAATGATTCATCGCTGGTACCGGTCTCTGGCTCCGGGTTGTATTACCTGGGTTTACAGCCCACATCAACTTTAGTCCCACAACAAACTCTGCAAATACAACCACAGCGCTCAGGGGGATCCACGTCTACACCACAATACTACCAGGCTACACCACAACAAACTTTGTATGCGTCACAGTTTCAACCACAGCAACAACAGCAGCTGGCTCTAGGATCAGGTATTTATGCTAACCAACAATCCCTGCCTCAACAGCAGCGAACTAACCGTCCTTAGATGGAATATGCTTGTTCACAATGATTGAAAGAGGGTTCCCTTCGAACTCTTTTCTTACAGTAGCTTTTATTTTAAATTTGTATTTTGTATTATTATAGTGAAAAAGAGATTTTTATATTTTGTAACTGGTAGCACGATTTTTCTTCATATATTTTTTCGCATTGTATTTCGTGATCTGGCGAAGATAGCCTTGCCTAGCGCATGCAGAGCTTTCCACTAGCATGACTGACGCAAATGATCGAACAGAGGATTCGAGCCGAAAGGAAGAATCTGTGGAAGAGTTGAACAATGCCAGTGGGGTTCTGAAAGGTGAAATCGAGACAAACCAGGATTCGTTTGAGAACCAAACCATCGAACCAGCTCAATCAGAGGTGCCAACATCAAAACCTCTGAAAAAAAGATTGACTCTCCAAGAAAGGCTAGCACTAGCTGCAAAGGGAATAAAGAAACCGAGCCCAAAGCCATTGGTAGATGGTGAGCAAACACAAACACAAGCTCAAACACAAGCTCAAACACAAGCCCACGCTCAATCAACTTCCCCGGTCATGTCACCCCAAGTAACCGGCAACCAGGGGACCAACGATGGTGATTCAAAGTATAAAGCCGAGGTTGAGAAACTAAGGCTTGACATAGCGAATTTAAAGAAAGCAAAGCCCGACTCGTTTGCGAAGGAACGTCAACAATTTTTAGAGAAACTCAAAACTAAAGATGAAACTATTGAACAATTACTCAAGGAAGGAGAGTCATTGTCGCGCAAGGAGCTCGTTTTGAATGAGAGCATAAAGAAGCTCAAGTTAGCTAACCAAACGTTGGAGGAGGATATGGCTGAATTTGCTAAGAAGCACGATTCTGTATTAATTTCCTCTCAAGAACTCCAAGAATTAGTCAAGTTTCATAAACTAAAAAATGTGGATCAATTAATTGAAAAGTTTTCTCAATTGAATCAGGAATTAATTGAAAGCAAGAAGGAGTGTGAAGGTTTGAAGCATTGGGAGACGCGTTATAATGAATTGTCAAAACAGCATGAGGAGCTTATTGCAACGAGAAAAGAATTAACCAAAGAGGTAAACTCGCTCAAAGTTGAGCATGAAATGGCAAAAAAGCAATTTGAGTTGGATCTTGAATTAAAGCAAGACATTATTGCGTCCCAAAAGGATGAACTTTCTAAAGCAAAACAAAATTATTCAGAAGAAATAGCACGATTGGAAGAAAAAGTTGAGTCGTTGAGAATGGACCACGAGGTACCGACAATACCTCATAGTGATGACAAAATTGACTTTGACGATTTCAAAAAGTTATCTGATGCGCATCATGTTTTGCAGAAACTGTACTTGTCTTCGCAAGAGAATTGGAAATTGATTGAGTCTAACCTTTCTTTGAAAGTAGATACATTGAATTCGGCATTGGATGTAGCCAAGCGGGCAAAACACAAATTGAGCAATGATTTGATCAAGGCCAATGGCGCTTTACAGTCGCAATCTAACGATATAAGAATCCTACAGGATGAGAAGAAAAGGTTGCAAGAACAGGTGAACGAATTGCAGCTATCAATCAAACTCAAAGACAATGACATACAAGTCGTCAATGAAAAACTAGAGCGTTTACAATCAGTATACATACAAGAAAGATCGAATCTTAACATCAAAATTGACTCTTTAAATGAAACAATTAAATCACTCAAGGAGCAACAAGGACCACAAGAATCAATTCCCAAATTGAATCGTGACAGTTCAATAAGCTCCGATTTGAGCTGGAACGAAATTCGTCTTGGCGAATCATCAAACACGCCTGCATTGAATAAAGAATTTGCCATGTTTCTGAATCACTCGCTGGCGTCCTTCACTGAGATTGGTGAAGGTGAGCTACTGGAACGAGAATCTTATTTGGCACCTGGTTTGGGTTTTGCCGCAAGCGGGAACAACGGAAGCACCAGTGGACTTGGTGTACCAACATCTCTAAGTAATAGCAATAATTTACAATTGATTCATAAAATGAGTTCAAACATTAGACGATTGGAAATTGAGTTAAATACTCTCAAGGATGAATACGAGAAGCTATTAGATGTCAAGGAATTGAGGGAGCAGGAATTGCTTGAGTCAATAAAGGTCTATGAGCAAGTAAACGAGTTAAAGTCAAAGATTGAGGAACTAGAGAAGATAATTGAGGAAAAGAATGCGAAGGAGCTGACGATGTTGGAGTTGATTGGTGAAAAGTCGGAGCAAGTTGAAGAGTTGAAAGCAGATGTTGCTGACTTGAAAGATTTGTGCCGCAATCAAGTGCAACAAATGGTGGAAATGCAAGGCTTGTAGATAGATTGTAAAAGAATAAAAAGAATTGATATTTTTACCGATGGAATTTGCGCGATCTCATCTCAGAAGTGAAAAAAATGTAAAAAAATGTAGAAGAGTAGGGCTATAAACGAAAACCATCATGAAGTACAGCATCTATAACGACCTGGTAGCTAAGCTTATATCACGAAATGATAAGGATGAGTTTCAGTTTTATAAAGTTGATACTTTAGGGGATTTATCACTAGAGGGATCCGTTTTTTTGGATGAGTCTGTAATTGACTTCACTTGGGGGAAAGCATCAAGCTCAACAAAAAAGAGGGAGGCTAATGGAGCCGTAAAGGTTCAGGCTGTAGATGACCTAGTGGTTGCGTTATTACTGTCTGGACATGTCATCACTATTTCTTCCCGTTCGAGGACAGTGGTGAGACATGATGTCAAGATACAGTTGTCTCATATACTTGCGGTTGAGGACAACACGATATGGGGATTGTCCAAAGGGAATGTATATAAAGTTGAATTAGATGGAAAGAGCACTAAGGTCAAGGTTCCGGAGTTTAAAAGTATTGTGGTCAAGAGTGGAATTGTTTACATCGGTACATCTTCAGGGCTTCTCATTGGTAAAATCAACAAGAATACATTTAATAAAGACATGGATATAGAGACGGGGTTCGAGGTTCTATCGGTAGAAGTGTTAGGCTCTTCCATTGTTGCTGCATCACAATCCAAAGCAGTACTAGTGCATGACGGAGCCGTCACCAAAAAATTGGCTGCTGGAGAAAATGGTGTGAAAGTTCAAGTCGCAGGTGATGTATATATCATAAGCGATGACTTGTTGAAGGTATTCACACCAGAAGGGGATTTCATAAAGGATATAAAGACTTCGCATTCAATCGACTATGTGCTCACAATAGACGATACAAAATATGTCAGCTGGCACGATGGTGCTGGCATTCACATCCAGAGAATTACTCAGGATACCAACACCATCTCTTTCCAAAATGGCACTTCCATCACGCCAAAAAGATCCACTTTGATTCACATTGAAAACAATACTGAAGAAAGGGATGCGGAAGATGTCAAAACTCAATTACACGAGCAACTAAGTCGAGACAAGCCCAATGAGGAAAAAATTAGCCAACTTTGTTTATCACTACACAACGACGACGACGTCAAACAACTTGTGACAGATTTGTCATATGAGGATGTCGAGAAGCTATTTAAAATCACAACTACAAATATGCCAATCTGGCTCAAGTGGATATTATTAATACATGGGAATCTGATTGCCAAATCATCGGTTTCAGTCAAGGACCTCCAACAGGATCTTCGATCAAACGTAGGAACAATGCCCCATTTGTATGCAATCAAAGGCAAGCTTCAATTACTTCAATTACAATCACAAATCAAAGATGCACCCGTCGATAATGACATAACCACTACAGTTGAAGATGAGACAATGATTTACGCAAATGGCGAAGTTGACGAAAATTTAAATAGACTCTAAAAAATCAGCAATCAATCCCGCAACGACTTCTGGTGCCTCTCTTTGTAAAAAATGTCCCACCTGAGGAACAACTTTAACCTGTGCCTTTGGGTACAAATTTTTCAACTTTTGTTGTTCCAAAACAGCAATTCTCGATGACATGCAGCCATCATTTTCTCCATTCAAAATTAATGTGGGCACTTTTGTAAAATCCACCGGCCATCTTGACTTCCAAAATGACAATGGGCGGAACAAGTGGCGATAGTATGCCGTTACTGCATCAACTACGCCATCTCTCTTGAATGTATCTCTGACTTCACTAATTTCCTCTTGAGACACACTGTAATCTGGTGACCAGTATTTCCAGAGATATGTCAAGTAATCATTGGACTCTGTCAATTTTGACTTGTATAGCCATGGGTACTGCATGGTGAAGAAGTAGGTTGACAAGTACAATTGTTCAGGTGCATGCCACAACAATTCATAACCCCTAACATTGGCTAAATAAGGAATTGCCAATGTAACCATTGATGTAATCAATTGCGGATACAAATTTGCCGTCTTGAAGGCAATAATAGCACCCCAATCATGACCAACGAGATGCACAGGCTTGTCCAATTGAGGATTGATCTCGTGGATCCAACCTTTAACATCTCCAGCAAGGTAAGGTAACATGTACTCGTGTTCAGGTCCAATGCTTGACTTTTCGTATCCTCTCAATTTGGGAGCAACGAGTAAAACCTTTTCCTTGAAGTGGGAGAGCAACAATGGCCATACTTTGTTAAATGTGGTGTTGACATCAGGGAATCCGTGAAGCAAAATGATGACACGGTCGAAATCTTGGGCGTCAATTGCGGAGAGGGGCAAGTTGCTCAATGTGGTGAATTCTCTACCATCATTGTGAAGCTTGATTTGATGCTGGTTTAACGACATAACAAGGGTGGTTCCGATATGTTGAATGGGGTTCGTTAGTCGATCCTTTCCTGGAGGGGAGAGTGATTAGTTTATATTGTGTTTTAATATGCTTGTGATAAAATTGACGGAGCGGAGATAATATTTCACATGGATCTCAACACCAAGAAGTTGTTGAAATTTCGAAAAGAAGCGGAGGGAAAGTTATCTGTATTGAAATTGGGTTACTTGGGAGCATAGTGGTCTCTTCTTGATGGCATATTTTCGTATTTATATAAACTTTGAAGATTCCCTCAATTTTTGCATATCTATACAGCTTTAGTAATTGCGAAGTCATTCGTCAACAAAATTTCGACCCCTTGTGCATCTTTAATAAAGATTCTTGATAATATCCAACCATGTTACATTTTGCGAGCCCAGGCCCCTTCTTCAAACGAGGATATTGCCAAAACGTTTTTCCCTTTTTTAAACATGGGAAGCACTTATATGTGATCGCAACTCGGTTATGACATCACACGATCACATACACACGTGTGTGTGTGCGACGCGGAAACATTGATAGTCTCTGCATTTCGTAGTTGGTCCCCAGCGTTTCACACATACAAAAGAGCCACGTTTTAATTGGTCTTGTTGAAGTCAGCAGTTGATTCTGTTGTTTTTTTTTTTTCAACCTCGGAAACCCGGAAGTCCCTCGGTCGGTACCTTTTTTTGTGTCTGACCCCCGTACGTTTTTCAATTGCTGTTGATTACGCGTGAATGTCCTGCACCACAAAGCGGCGGAAAAACAAACTCTATTGCACTGATTTGCGTGGCGGTTCACCCCGGACGTCGACGGAATGTGTCTTTTTTCAACGACGGAAGTTTTGTACCAGCTTTCTCGATAAAACACGACATTTCTTATTCACTGTTACTTTTTATATGGGGTATAGACCCAATTCAAAAAAAAAAATACAACCCTATTTCAATCTTTTTCTTTCTTCT
Source organism: Lodderomyces parapsilosis (assembly GCF_000182765.1). NCBI lineage: Eukaryota > Fungi > Ascomycota > Pichiomycetes > Serinales > Debaryomycetaceae > Lodderomyces > Lodderomyces parapsilosis. Next base: position 1,863,921 of record NW_023503280.1, on the reverse strand, counting down.
TTTCATCAACAAACTACTACAACTTGCAACTACATTACACTACATCATCATGAGTAGCGCACACGATTCCGTCTCCAAGCAAATGGACGTCCAAACCGATATTGTCACATTGACGAGGTTTATCTTGCAAGAACAACAAAAATTGGCCCCCAATGCCACTGGTGAGTTGAGTTTATTGTTGAACTCGTTGCAATTTGCATTCAAGTTTATTGCCCACAACATTAGAAGAGCTGAATTGGTTAATTTGCTCGGTGTTTCAGGCACTGCCAACACCACTGGTGATGTTCAAAAAAAACTTGATGTTATTGGTGATGAAATTTTCATCAATGCCATGAAGAGTTCTGGTAATGTTAAAGTTCTTGTTTCTGAAGAACAAGAGGATTTGATTATTTTCCCAGGAGGTGGTCGTTATGCTGTTTGTACCGATCCAATTGATGGTTCATCCAATATCGATGCTGGTGTTTCAGTTGGTACCATTTTTGGTGTATACAGAATTGCGGAAAATTCATCTGGCTCAATTAGCGATGTTCTTAGAAAGGGAACTGAATTGGTTTGTGCCGGTTACACCATGTATGGTGCATCAGCTCACTTGATGTTGACCACTGGAAATGGGGTCAATGGGTTCACGTTGGATACTCAATTGGGTGAATTCATTCTTACTCAACCAAACTTGCGTATTCCTGAAAGTAGAGCCATTTACTCAGTTAATGAAGGTAACTCGTATTACTGGCCAGAATATGTCAAGAAGTATTTCGAAGACTTGAAAAAACCACAAGAAAATGGCAAACCATATTCTGCTAGATACATTGGTTCAATGGTTGCTGATATCCATAGGACTTTATTGTATGGTGGTATTTTCGCTTATCCTGGGGATAGCAAGTCCAAAAATGGTAAGTTGAGAATACTTTACGAAGGTTTCCCCATGGCCATGTTGTTGGAACAAGCTGGTGGTAAAGCTGTTAATGACAAGGGTGAAAGAATTTTGGAAATCTTACCTAAAGGAATCCATGACAAATCCAGTGTTTGGTTAGGATCTACAAAGGAAATTGAGAAATTTGAATCTTATATTCCTAAATAGAAAAAGAGTACATAGGTGGATATAATATCCGTTGAAAAGAAAGCAATAGAGTTTGAAAGGCTGTCGCACTGGCTGACTTTATCTGGCGAAGCGCTGAAACCTTTTACCCTGTGCCTGTTACTACTAGTTTTTGAACTGAGCCATAAGCGTGACTTGTCTTCTCATAAGTGAAGTTGAACAATCACGTGTTGGACTCTTATACTCGAGGGAATGGTTCGATGTTCAGCTTTGCTATTCTTCTCATTACTTCTTCTCCCCTTGCCTTTGTTGGTAAATAGACCGATTTATTTCAAAAATTATGTCAACAGTATTACTCTGAGGTCGATTCCTCAATACATTCCTTGGATTAACAACTTGTGTTTCCCATTGATTCGATGATTCAAGCGACTTGTAAACTTTATACTGTTCCCCATCTTTATCTTCTCGTGCTTTTGTCAAGTATGATTGGTAGTTGGTGTGCAAGAATTGCTTGATTTCTTGAGCATTGAATGTAGGTGGGGGTGATCTTGATGGTGATCTTGATGTTTTCACCTTCTTATCTGGCTTCGGTTGAGCTTGACGGTCATGACCCAATTTCGGTTGAGTTGGTTGTGTTGGTTGTGTTGAGTTAGTTGGTTGTGTTGCTGCTTGAGCCAATTTTGCTGCCCAGTCTGTAGCCATTGGTTTTGTAATGGTAGTATAAAGTCTGCATTAACGCAGTTCAATTTTTTTCTTTCTTTTTTGTCCTTTTGCACAGAATCTTTTCTGGGTACTGCTCCACTCTCTTGACAAATTTCTCTTCCTGTGTTCCTATTTGGGAAGTCAACAGTGCTAGTCTCTTTTCGTACAATTTTTTTCAGTTGACGTGTTTTCTAACAATTTTTCATTTTTCCTCTTTTTTAACAACAGCATTCATAATCTTTCCAAATAGATATCACAACAACTAACTAACTACAAATAACAATATGAGTGGGTTCCGTGTGTTGGATTTGGTAAAACCATTTGGGCCATTCTTGCCTGAAGTAATTGCTCCTGAACGTAAAGTTCCATTCCAGCAACGTGTCATGTGGACAATTATTTCATTGATGATTTTCCTCGTTATGTCAGAAATCCCACTATATGGAATTGCATCAACTGATGGAAGTGATCCTCTTTTCTGGTTGAGAATGATGTTGGCTTCCAACAGAGGTACATTGATGGAATTGGGTATTTCACCAATTGTTTCATCGGGTATGTTGTTTCAATTGTTGCAAGGAACTAAATTGATTCATGTTGATATGCAAAACAAACACGATCGTGAGACTTTTCAGGTGGCTCAAAAATTATTGGCTATATTGTTGGCAGTTGGTCAAGCTACTGTCTATGTCTTGACTGGTATTTATGGACCACCAAAAGCACTTGGTGTTGGTGTTTGTCTCTTGTTGATTTTGCAATTGGTATTTGCCAGTGTTATTGTTATCTTGTTGGATGAATTGTTGCAAAAGGGTTATGGTTTGGGTTCTGGTGTGTCGTTGTTTACCGCCACAAATACTTGTGAACAAGTATTTTGGAAAGCTTTTGCTCCAACTACAAGTTCATCTGCAAGAGGTACTGAGTTTGATGGTGCTGTTGTTTCCATGTTCCATCTCCTTGGTTCAAGAAAGGATAAGAAGAGAGCATTGATTGAATCTTTTTACAGACCAAACTTGCCAAACATGTTTCAATTATTGGCCACCATTTTGGTATTTTTTGCTGTTGTTTACTTGCAAGGTTTCAGAATTGAATTGCCAATGAAGTCTACAAGACAAAGAGGACCATACGGATTGTACCCAATCCGGTTGTTTTACACTTCAAATATTCCAATTATGTTGGAGAGTGCACTTGCATCGAACATTTTCATCATTTCGCAATTGTTGTTTATCAGATGGCCAAATAACTTGTTTATTAAACTTTTGGGTACTTGGGATGCTAGACCCGGATCATCGCAATTGTATGCAAACGGAGGATTGGCCTACTACATTCAACCACCTTTTAGTTTTACTGAAGCTTTATTGGATCCTATCAAGACAACCATTTACATTGCTTTTGTACTTGGATCATGTGCCTTGTTTTCCACCACTTGGATTGAAATTAGTGGTACATCACCAAGAGACATTGCCAAGCAATTTAAAGAACAAGGTTTAGTTATTGCTGGTCATAGGGAAACTTCAGCTTACAGAGAATTGAAAAAGATTATCCCCATTGCTGCTGCATTTGGTGGTGCCACTATTGGTGCATTGTCGGTTGTTTGTGACTTGATGGGAACTTTGGGAAGTGGTACATCGATATTGTTGGCTGTGACTACCATCTATGGATATTACGAGTTAGCTGTCAAGGAAGGTGGGTTTAACAAGTCATTAGTTAGTGGATTTTCTGATGGTATTTAGAAGGAGAGTATGCGCTACCGCTTGTATAGAGAGAGAGAGAGAGAGATGAAGAAGAAGAAGACAAAAAAGAAATAAATTTTATCTATCAGCGTCATCGTAGCCTCATCCCTCGTCGTAGCAATGGACAGCTCAGAAACAGAATCGTACTCTTCAGACAAGATAGCCAATAATACACAAGATACAACTTTAGATGAGTTGTTGAGTCAACTACTGGAAGAACTACATAAAGATCCCACCACCCATTCCAAAAATGATGATTTTAAAAGTATAGAAGCATCAATTAAAAAACTCCCCAAACTAGAATCAAACTTTGGCAAAGCACCAAACACAGAGACACGAAAGGATTACAAAGTTGCCAGGATACATGATCCAGTGTCATCTGCAGCTGCGAGTGCAACATCCAAAAACAAACAAGGTGAAACTAGTGGGACCAAATGGTTCAACATGTCACGTCCCGAACTTACACCCTCTATCAAGCGTGATTTACAAATAATCAAGCAAAGGCAAGCACTCGACCCTAAGCGTCATTACAAGAAGGAGAAATGGCAAGTGCCGAAATTTTTCCAAATGGGTACCATTATTGAATCAAATACTGGGTATTTTAACAAGTTGACCAAGAAACAACAAGGGACCAATTTGGTTGAAGAGTTGTTGCATGATGATAATACCAAGAAATATTTCAAGAGAAAGTATCATGAGATTCAACAACAGAAGACCAGTGGTAAAAAGAGTCATTACAAGAAAGTTAAAAGTGATCGTAAAAAGTTTTAAAAAAAATGAATATATATGTATGAAATACAAAACACTTTGTTATGTGAATATGTATATTGTATACATGTGTGTATTATTCAAGACCTGCTCGTTTAAAAACATCCAGTCGTACTTGTTCCCACAACTGTTTCTTTTCCTCTTTACCCAACTTCTTCTTCCCTTCCAATTTCAATTCACGTTTTAGTTGATCAACTTTCAACTTATATTCATTAGCAGTCGTAGCAGCAGCGGCTAAATTGATCAAGTAATTTCTCAAGGCAATTTCTTTAAACTTAAATCTAAGAAAATCATGTTCATTAAATTGCATATTGGTGTGTCGATGCATTTGTCGTACTTCATTAATTTGTAGCAAGCGTGATTGTTTAACTGAAATCTCAGCAACCAGTTTCTTGAAAGCCAAATCCAAATTGTGTTCTTCATACAAGTTGGACTGTATTAGGGTGAATATTAATTCAGTATCAGAAATGTGTGGTTGTATAATGATAATGTGACAAAGTTGGGCCAAGTCGCCAATCAATTGTGGTGGAAAATTTTGATTATATGAGATTTCATCCAGTACTGTTGATACTGAAGGTAATTGTGTCAACATTAGTTTACATCTAGTGACATTTAAATTCCAATCGATTAAATTTTCATTGTTATTTTGATAATTTAGGCTAGAACCAAGGGAAATCTTGTACAACTCCTCGGGGTCAGATACATTCATTTGTTGTTGTTGCTGCTGCTTTGACGATTCATACACTTTGGCAAAATGCGTCTCATGAAGAACAATATCATTAACCAATTGCTCAACTGTAACAGTCAATGGTTCCAGGTCTTCTGGTATAGTTCCGGTCGAACTTGAGTATATTGATGGAGCTGAGCGTACCGAACGTTTACCAAATGAAGAAAAGATTGATGCTGAAGAAGAAGATGATGTGGTGTGAGCTGATCGATGCAGTGGTTGGTATGATGATTTTTTGAAAAACTGCAGTGGTGCTGATCTGATGGAAGATGATGATTTTAGTGTTGATATGGGCTGCAGTCGTGATGAGGCATTACCATCACTGACAGAGTGCAATTTGTTGTAAATTTCGTTTCTGGCATTCTCTTTAAAGTGGGATGGTGCTGATTGTTTCCCTTGACTGTTGGAAAATGGTGAAGCATACATTGTAAAAGGGGAAAGGAGGATATAGTAGTTATCTGGGCTCTTGTTTGATGTTGCTTCTTTATCTAGTGCATAAAAAACTGTGAAGTGGTGGAGTCTTTGATAAATAGGGGGGGGGGGGGGAGTAAGCGCGATTGTGCGTGCAGTGATGGTTGAGGTTAAGGTTAAAGTTGAGTTTCGAAACTGATGGTTGGTGATTCTTTTTTTAACTTGGTGATGTCTTGATGATAGTAGGTATCCAACAAGAAGAATGTGCAAGAAAGATTGATAATATTGCTTTACTCTTGTTCTTCTTCTAGTTGTTCCTCTTGTTCTTGTTCTTGTTCTTGTTCTTGTTCTTTTCTTTCTTTTAATTTTTTTTTTTTGTAGTTTTTATAATTTTGGAGAAATAAATATTTTCTCCTTCTCTTTCAGTCTGTCTCGGTCTCTACTATTGTTTAGCTTTTGTAATAGTGTGGGATTAATTTTAAATGTTATTATTTTTAATGTGATTATTGTTTGTGTTTGGCTATAATACTTTTTTAAATTGATATAGTATGTGCCGTGTCTTAATTGAGTTTGATTTCTATGAGAAGCAGGAAGTGGAGTGTAGTGTAGCGTGTGGAGGCTAACTAACACCAAAAGCATATATATATATATATATATAACTGGGTCAACCTAGCGAATAAAGTATAAAAGTTATTGGGTGGTATTACAAGCTAAGGAAAAGCCAAGACAAGAAAAAAAAAAATAATAAAAGATTCAATTGTGCCGGGCTTACACAAAGTAGACCAAGTGGAATGGGAAACAAAGACATTTATACTCCGTAGATACAAATCTCACTCTACACTCCCTGCGTGTCAGCTAAGTTGTTGGCTTAAAAGGATGTTGTTCCGATAATTAACTCTGATTCTCGGGTTATTATTTATGGTTTCAACACTGGTCCTCCCCCATTGCATTTGATTCGGTAAAACTTTGCTTGTGCCTTCCGTAATCTTTTGTTAAATAAAAATAATTGGGGTTTTGTGCAATAGTACACTACTCATATGCTTTTATTTTTAAAACACAGAAGAAAGAAGAAGGAAAAAAAAAAATGGTGCAATTAATTATTCTTCCGACACTCAAACAAAAAACAATCTGACGAGAGAGTTTACCTGTATCCATCCCTCTAATCTTATATACTAGGTTGGTCACCGGTTTTATTGTTATCAGCCATGAGATATCTAGCTACTGCTGCTTCAGCTGCATTGGTGTTTCATTAATCATTAACAACAAACTTAAAGCATATACAATTAATCCGGTAAAATAGCATTTCTGGTCATGCAAAAAATACACGAACGTATATAACCACTCTCCCCCCCCCCCCTATTCAACGAGTTTCATATGCACGATAGTTAATTATTATCACCAGACAAATATCAAAGTACTTGTCTTTGAGGGTTTTTCCGAATACATTGAGACTAGACCTTTTGCTTGTGTAACATTTGTAACAAACGGTGAGCGGCATTTAGTTTGCCTCCCCCACACACATACCCCAATGTTTTTTCTTGTTGTTTTGGCCATTCTTGTGCAACTCCATGGCTTTGTCACAACGTGAGCTCTCACGTGACTCGTATATTGCTCTAATTATCCCAGGCTTCTTCGGGAAGGCAAGCGCACCAAGGATGACCATTTCATGGACTATCTTTTAAATACACAGTCAATGTTCGATGATGTATACATTATATTAGTCTCTGGCTTCCGAAATTGGGGGTTCCCCCAATTTGGAGCAACTTAATATAACTCACCTCATATACACACACATCGGAAAAAAAAGGGACATTTTTGTGCCATCCATGGTGGCTTGTTGAATTTCTTTTTTTTTTTTTTTTCTATTTTTCCGCTAATAATCTCGGAAGAATTATGGAATTGATTGCAAAAACGAAATGCAAGAAACTGTAACATGGTTGCCATTTCTTTCGAAATGCGTTGTTACCTGAGGCGTTTCCCAGTTTTCCCGTTTTCTCGTTTTCTTCTGTCTCCGGAATTTAAAATATGTACGGCTGATATTTTATCACAAATGCCAGACAATTAAATGCTAATGCCCTTTCGGTAGTGCTATTATTTAGTGATCTTTTGCTTCGCTATTTTCTTGTTCCGCGAAAGTGATCCTTACCAATGAGAATGGGCGCTTGCGTCAACCCACCAGTCTCAAAACTTCAACATCATTCTTCATGACTTGCTCGTTTCACACATACTCGGGATCTCCACCCTGGAGGCTACGAAAAGATCACATTATCTAGTGGGGCAATATATCTCTTCAACGAAGATTGTAACAGATGAACCACTTTTTCAGTTGAGCTTTGGACAAATGCATATTTCAACAATTCGGGTTCCTAGTTTCATAAGTGTGCATCTTGTGGAAAAACAAACAATTTGTATATACAAGACTTTTCCAAGCGTTTACTTTTCGGAATTGCTGTACTTTGAGGAGAAAAATGAGCTCACACTTGGATACGCATGGAAGCTTACTGTTCGTTGAGCTTTTTCTCTGAAAAACGATGACTCTGCTGAGAAAAGTGAGAAGCTTAAGTAGCCTATCAGTCAAATTTGTTTAGGTTGTCGTGTTGAATCTGAGTGTGCAAGAAACTTCAAATTGCGCCAATACCATTGACTAGACTGACTGTACGTTGACTGAAAGTATATACCATGTTGTAGTAACTCCAGCCGTCGCTTTCTAATACCTAAACTTTTAGAGTTTCGCAACCACCAGGTTAAATTCGATTGGTAGCTCCATATATTCATCGTTCTTAAAAACAACTCGGATCAAAAGTTCATCAGTAGACATCATCTAACAACCTCGCGTATTGACAAACCCGCCATCAATCATTGCAGCGATGAACGAGATTGAAGAAGTTGTATCGGATAATTATGGATTCAAATTGATTGATGATACCTCAGTCTCAGAACCAATAGATTTGGAACAGTTCAAAAATGGACAGGAATTACGATTATTGGCTATTCATGATAAACAAAGAATCATTGCCGCATCGAACTCGAAATCACTCAAGTTTATATCAGCTGACACTTTGGAGGAAATTGGAACCGTTGAAAGAGACTTTGGTATAACCCAGTTGTACTTCACTGAATCCAAATTTTACATCTTGAATAACAACATCATACAAACCCTAACCCTTGATCAAATAAAACGAAAAGATTATCAGTTTTTGTCATTGGAGGGCAACTACACCAATTTGAAGCCATTGAATGATGAAGTTTACTTGGCTTTGGATGAAGATGGCAACTTGTACCACAATTCATCCAAGATCGCATCAAATGTGATCAGATTCATCTGGCACAAGTCGTCATCACCGATATATGTCACCAAGTCTGATCAATTTCAAATAATGGGCAAACCCATCGGCTATGACGAAGCAACCAAAGAAGATTTATCAGACCTTCATCTCGTTGAACTCTTCTCCATTAAGGACTACATTTTCCTCGTTTACGACTCCAGCGAGGAACAGCCATCCGATGACCATCAAATAAGAACTTTTTTACTCAAGTATGAGAAAGATGAGAAATATACACCTTACGCTATTGAAATTGCATCACCATATGGAGCAGCGTATAGAACCACGACATACTATTATGCATCAATCACCAACTGGTTGGAATCAACTCAACTTCAATTTATTACATCGTCGTTGTCATTGGAGATTGGTATTCTCGATCAAACAAATACACCACCTGAATCTATCGTGCCATCTGAAGACTCAAATAAAGCAAACTATCCAATCGATGATGAAACACTGCTTGACGTATCCCCCATTGGATTTGCCATTTCGGTGCACGAGTTGAACTCAAAAGTGGATTCACCATGTGTTGGAGTCGAAGGTGAAGTGGTTGGCAAATTGCCCAAAATGTATGCACTTTTGGATAATGGGAAATTGAGATCGTGGTGGGTTTTTAACAAAAATGGTATTTTGAAGGATAAAGTGTCCTTGGAGAGAGCAATTGCTGTAGAAGATTCAGTAGTAGCTACTCATAAAGTTGAAAATTTCAAGAAGGATTCATCTACAACTGATACGAATGCTCAACCGCCGGCAAACCCATTTCAAGCTGTAAACAATCCATTTGGTGCATCCACCGCTGGTGCTTTCAAAAGCCCAATAGCAGCAGCCTCTAAGACTGATGGTGCTACTCATTATCCTACCAAATCTGCATTTGGATCAACTGGGTTTGGTTCAGGACAAACTTCCACTAGTGCATTTGGATCAACCGGGTTTGGCTCGGGACAAGCTCCAAAATCTTCCTTCGGATCAACTGGGTTTGCCACTGATCAAGCTGCAAAATCTTCCTTTGGATCAACAGGATTTGGAGTCTCTACTGCTCCTGCCACTGGATTTGGCTCTTGGGGTTTTGGCTCAATACAAAAGACTACCGCAACTTCCGGAAAGCTGAATCTCTCTTCAGGATTTGGTAAATTTAGTAATCAGCAGCCAGCAACCTTTGAAAACACAACTAGCGGAAAAAACATATTTAACGATGATGACAAAACTTCATCGCCATTCGGTCAATCATCAACCACGTCATCTCCATTCGGAAAATTGGGAAGTACAACAGGCTCGGCTCATCAGCCATTGACACAGGCGAAGCTGATATTTGGACAAACGAGTGCATCAACGACAACCGCTTCACCTATTGCTGCTTTGGGCAAGAATGCCACAACTGAAGGCATTAACAATACGAGACCAACTCCGTATGCTGATTTTATGGAATCTACAAAAGAGTCAGCGCCAGTTCCTGTAGATTCAGTGACAAAAGATGAGTTGAAACCATTGACGCAAAAAGCTTCCCTGCCAAGTTTGCAAAATGATTTCTTTGTATCCAACAAGACTGGTGAAGATGATTTGGCAGCAGCTTTTGGTGCCATAGGCACTAATGAAAAGCCAAGTGGAGTTTTTAACTCTCCCTTTGGTGGGTTGAAAAAGAGCAATAGTCCTGCACCTTTTGCACTGTTGCAAAAACCCAAAGAATCTTCACCTTTCGCACTGTTGCAAAAACCCAAAGAATCTTCACCTTTCGCACTGTTGCAAAAACCCAAAGAAGCTTCACCTTTTGCAAACTTCAAAACATCATTCACAAAAGAAGAGGAAAAATGGCACAAAGATTTCGACAATCAAAGAGACATGAAAGATGAGTCCCAAATTAGTGAAAATACACCCGATGAAGGTGAAGACTCGGAAGAAGCGGCCGACGAGGCACCTAAGGACGACACAAGAAATGTGTCTGATTCATTGGATGAATTTGAAGCTACTGAAAACTATGACCTTTCTCAAGATGACGAAGAAGATGAAGTGGATGATCAAAAGTTCGTTGATGAGTCTGAAAAGAATGATTCTTCTTGGATAAATATTTCAAAGAAGGATGCAACTGGTCGCGTTTTGGCACAATCGTTGGTGGATATTGAGCATGATGGTGCTCCCATTAAAAGCAAGGAAGCAGATGTTGTGGTAGAGGAGCCTGTTGATGAACCAGCTGATGATCCAATAAAGCCTGTCGAATTTTTGGTATTTGATGGGTTTTCAGAGTCATTGGAAAAGAGTGATGATCCAATCACGAATAAAATACGAACAATAATTGCCAATACCGAGGGCAATTTGCAATTTTTGGCAAAAAATGTTTCTGCAGTCACTGGGTACATAGACGCTCACAGTACGTCAGGAAAGCAATGGCATAAAATTACCGAAGTGGGGAACTTGCAATATGATAAAGAAATGTACAAGGGTAAATTGCATTACTTGCATGAAAGAGAGACCGAGATTGAGAAATTGAATTTGAAATTACAGCAAAGTCAACGCCATCAAAGGTTGCTTGAAAAATCATTTAGCCAATTGGTCTTGTTAGAAAAAGCATCGAGCAAGAATTTGAAACTTCTCAAAAACCGGCCACTAGAACCTCGCAAACAAGAGATGAGAGATCGATTGAGAAAAAAATTGGCTAATGTCCAGTCGCTAGAATCAAAGTTGCGTACATTGCTCATGTCTGCAAAGGCAAAAAGCTCACTAGGTCTGTCTACTGTTGACAAGATTGAAACAATCATCCTGCAATTGGGTGATCAGATTTTAGACAAGAAACTTGCTTTGAATGAGTTAGAAGATGAAATGAAGAAGTTGAATTTGGGTGAAAACTCGAAAAGTCTCACAACAAATTCAAGGGCTGCTAAATTGGAATTGAGGAATCGGTTACGTGAAATGAATGCGAAACGAATCACCCAGTAGTTACATAGTAGGTTCAAAAATGTGTTGTATGTACTTTTTATCCTGCATATGAAACATCTTTGTTTATCTTTTTTGATACATTCTTTCTTTTTGATTTCCAGGACACATAACCACATTTCACCATCACTTATAATGTCTGACCTTATAGGTTTACGCGTTTCTGTCCCAAACGCAAGTGGTCATGGGTACATACGATATATTGGACCGATAAGAAATAAGTCTGGGTTATTCGTTGGGCTTGAACTTCAAGGATCATTGGCATCATCAAGAGGTAAAAATTCTGGATCTGTTGATGGAGTACAGTACTTTACAGTTAGTGTGCCCAAAAGTGGTCTCTTTTTGCCATATGACAGGTTGAGGAGCGTTAACATGCAGCTGCTTCCAGATGTGAAGCTGATTCAAAACGGACAAAGAGAAACAAATGGATCATTGAATTTCACAACGCCAATTAGACCAACACCAAGTTCTCGCTTCAGCCCCATGGCTCAACCCCCATATCACTCAGTTCACAGAAGCAGTGCTAAGATCTACCACTCGGGTAATGATCAAATCATTTCAGAGCAGCAGCAGCAGCAGCAACATGATTACGATCTTGAACATCGTCGGACTTCAAGTTGGAGTTTGGATCAACATCGCAGTGAAGTATCTACAACACCGCTTAGGTCACCATTAACACCATCAAACACATACCGCGAGACAAAATTGAATCTACTAGATGAACAACTGTACAAGTTGGAGAACGGACATGATTATAGAGAACAGATTGAGGAGTTGAACAAGTTAATTAGGGAAAAGGACCGTAAATTGGAAAATTTCAACAAGCAGAAATTAGAGTGGCATAATGCAATGGATGATTTGATTGCAGTGCAGCAGGATGGTATAACCGTGTTTGAGGAAAAAATTCAAGAGTTGGAGGATATAAACAAAAATCAATCAGTTGAAATTGAAGCTTTGAAAAAGAAGTTGAAATTATCCGATCAGAAACTGAAAGAATTGGAAAAAGAATGTGCTGAAATAAGATCACAGACTAAAGCAACTGGCTCAATAAAAGAAGCCAATGTAAAAATTGAGTCGTTAGAGAAAACTTGCTCCAATTATTCAAGCGAAATTGAACAATTACGCAAACAATTGAGTGATGCGAATGGGAAAATCAAAGCGTTGGAAGAACAAGGTATGGATAAAATGCACCAGACCACCTCTGATCAAAATTTGGCTCCTCCCATAAAATTGGAGCGATTGATATCCTTGTCGACGGTGTCCTCGAATTTTGCTCCGTCTGGTACAAATGATACAACAAAAGCTATGCAATCAGCTACAGATGATGGGTCATCTGACAGCATACAGGATTTGCCAGTGTACAAGCCATCCCATTTGACGGATCCAAGTGCCGGAAGATCTGACTGGTGTGGACTATGTGAAAGAGATGGCCACAGTTCCATTAATTGTCCTTTTGAGAATGACATATTTTAAAAAGAGGAAGGATGATGTCTTGTAAATATGGGAACACACTGTCTCCCCTAATAAATAGAATCTAGTATAGAAAGTTAGCTTTGTCAAATAGAGTTGGTCACTTATCATTTTTGCCCGACACTAAATCCATTAATTCACTCGGTTATACTCAACCAAAAAAACACCCATCTCCGCGATAGAAAGCTATAAAATAGAGCGGCGCTGCATTCGACAATAGAAAGGAGAAAGAAAAAAAATAAAGCTTGTTTTCGATGCAGACGCAAACTTATAGCAGCAAAAGGTTGAAAACTAAACATGGGTAAACCAACTGTATGTATATCTCTGCGGGGTACCATAAACACCATACTAACTTTTACATTATAGTACATACTTATCATACGACATGGGGAATCTGAGGGCAACTGTGACAAATCAGTCAACTCGTATACCCCCAATCATCTTGTCCCACTAACTACAAAGGGCCACTACCAGTCTCTTGAGGCAGGTAAAGCTTTGGCCAAATTTGTACAGCATCAAGCCATGAAGGACTCAAGCAGCAAACGCAGTCGAAAATCAATCATGTTTTATACGTCACCGTATCTACGAACGAGACAAACTTGCAACAATATCATCGAAGGGATCAAAGATGAGCCAGGGATTGAATATCGTGTGCAGGAGGAAACACGAATGCGAGAACAGGATTTTGGCAATTTTCAAAAATCAAAAGAAGAAATGGAACAAATTTGGGAAGAAAGAGCTCATTATGGACACTTTTTTTATAGAATACCGCATGGAGAGAGTGCAGCTGATGTGTACGACAGAGTGGCGACATTTAATGAGACTCTATACCGTCAGTTCAAGTCTGAAGATTTCCCCAACATTTTGGTTTTGGTTACTCATGGTATCTGGTCTAGAGTGTTTCTTATGAAGTGGTTTAAATGGACTTATGAAGAGTTTGAGTCGTTGAAAAACATTCCTCATTGTCAGTATTTGATCATGAAGAAGGATGTTAAGACACAAAAGTATCACCTAAAAACAAAGCTTCGCACATGGGAAGATACAGATGATAGTTGGATGCAACATGAAGTTGTGAAGGAGTTTGGCGATGAGCTTGATTGCAAGAATATAGGAGAAGAGTTGGACGATTCTGAGATTGATGCACTAGTTGAAGCTCAAAAGAATGCCATAAACTCGACCAAGCTGAAGGACAAAAAGATTGAAGAAACATATCGAAATTTGCGAGCCAGGGGATTGAGCATAAATGGAGACTCCAAGTTTAAAGTAGATAACCAAAGTGTTCAAAATAGCATGGAGAGTTTAGTTCAGTCACCTTAGAGATAGAGTTATTTATAATGAAAGTCATTAATGTAATGTGTATTCTCTTATTGTCCTTTGTTGTGTCGCAAAAAAATCATATGTTCCCGTCAAGCGAACTTTTTTCGCATCACAATTTATCCCCCGGAAAACTACGCTGCGAGAAGGCGTATAAATTGGTAACGGCACTACCCTCTCTCCCTCTCTCTCTATGCCCCGAGGGCCGAAATCTTTCCAAACTTAAAATGTTGCCAATTTTCCAACGAAACAAACCATTTTCTTTTCCCCTATCGAAACACATCAATAAAAACTACACAATGGCTCGTCAATTCTTTGTTGGAGGTAATTTCAAAGCTAACGGAACTAAAGCATCCGTCAAATCAATCATTGATAACTTGAACAAGCAAGATTTACCAAAAGATGTACAAGTTGTCATTGCTCCACCATCATTGTACCTCGGTTTAGCAGTTGAGGAAAACAAGCAACCAACCGTTGAAGTTGGTGCCCAAAATGTTTTCAACAAGGGTACTGGTGCTTACACTGGTGAAATTGCTGCTGAACAAGTTGTTGATCTCGGGGCTAAATGGACATTGACCGGACACTCTGAAAGAAGAACCATTATCAAGGAAAGCGACGAATTTATTGCTGAAAAGACCAAATACGCTATTGACAATGGCTTAAGCGTTATCTTGTGTATTGGTGAAACTTTGGATGAAAGAAAAAGTGGTGTTACTTTGGAAGTTTGTGCTAGACAATTGGATGCTGTATCCAAGATCATCAAGGATTGGTCCAAAATTGTTGTTGCTTACGAACCTGTTTGGGCAATTGGTACTGGTTTAGCTGCTACCCCAGATGACGCTGAGGAAACTCACAAGGGAATCAGAGACCACTTAGCCAAGACCATTGGTCAAGATCAAGCTGAAAAAGTGCAAATCTTGTACGGTGGTTCAGTCAATGGTAAGAATGCCAAAGAGTTTAGAGATAAGGCCAACATTGACGGATTCTTGGTTGGTGGTGCTTCATTGAAACCAGAGTTTGTTGACATTATCAAGTCTAGATTATAGTTGTATTTAGCGAATTTAACATGTTTGACTTGATCTGAGACGGTTCTATATGTTTGTAAGAGTTTATTTTTTGAAAGATGCCAGTAAGATGGCGAAAATACTCTGATGATTTGTCTTGTAGGAAATATCGTTCGATTCCCACATCACTTTCTGTTAATATTTCCGATCCATCAAAGTGATCCATTAGTAGCTTCAACAACTCATCTTTCTCACCATTAATCCAATCCGATAACGAGAAATAGAGCTTTACTGGAGCCATCTTTAGCCATCTTTTTGCTTGGTCCGTGGAGCCAGTGTATGAGTGGAGCACAACAACTATGTTTTTGTACTGTATCGCTTCCTCGTAAAGTGCACCATGAGCTTTAACACAGTGAAGAGATACTTGCTTACCTAGTTTCTCTGCTAGTCGTAGCTGGTGTCTGAGAACATCCATTTGATGCTCGATTGTGACACGCGATTTGGTGAGTTTGTCTTGTTCCTTTGTGATATGATTAGGATTACCAAGCCAGCCCAGTTTTGGAACTCGAAACAATTTGTCTAATCCAATTTCGCCAATTCCATAAACTGTCAAATTGTGTTTCTTTATGATGTCCTTCATTTTGTTTGTGTGTGCATCCATACTCATTGGCTCAGGTAAAGTGTCAATCAACTCCTCACTAGGTTCTGGCTTGAGAATATGACGATAATGATCACTCTTATTCGGCTTTTTGTCGCCTATGTAGAACAAATGGCTGAACCATGGATGTACTCCAAAATACGGTACCACTATATCTGGTTTCTGCAATTGTGTCAACAAAATATCAATACAATCTATATCGATATGTTGCGTAGTCATCAAGTGGAAGAACTTGGTGGGGAACTCAATATCGAGACCATTCAAGGTATCTGCGAGTTTGTACGCATCTTCACGAGTCGCCTCAGGACTAAAGTGACAATGGTTGTCAGATAAATTATTCAATGGCTCAGGCAACTGTTTCTTGGTCATCGTCTGATGTGTGCAGCAATAGTTCCAAATTTCTGATTTTTTTGTGAGACTTGGTGGAGGAACATATATGTAACGAAAAGTTGAGTCGTTCCACCAGCATAAAAACACGAAAAGTCAATTTCCTACGTATACCGGCTTTAAACCAGCAGATAGAAATGAAGAGAGCTCAATGTGCGAGCTTCTCTTTAAAGCTGTTTGATGGAACGTGAACGCGATGTGTTCCATTACTCAATAGTATTACCGTTCAAAAAAATAAACAGCATCTGCATCAATCTGGGCAAACTAAGAATCCTCTTACTCAGAGACATTTCCGAGGTTACGGAGCATTCATTACATCATTAAATGTATCTTTCCTCAATAGTTCTGGACCCTTGGTTCAATAAAAAAATAAGCTCAGACCTTACAAACTCAAAAAAGCAAAACAAAACAAAACAAAACAAAAACAAGCAAAAAAAAATCGAACCTCAAACAAGAGAACCATCCGTTTGCATCAGAGCATAATACTAGTCAAAATTTTCACACCCTCATTGCAAGTCGAACTAAGAAACAGATACTACTGCTACAAATAATTGTCCTCCTTCGTACACGAAATGTCGGATCTGACACCAATTAAACTACCTTCATCTGCTCCCTTTCCAGTTATTATATCATCAATACAATGCAGACAGGGAGACTCGATTGCAAAGCACGAAACTATATTTAAATACAAGTACTGGGTATATCAAGACGATCCCAATTCAAAAGAAGACCCACCGAAAAAGATGCGTGCTGAATGTATTGGTACTTTTGAAAGTCCCATTGAAGGAACGGTTGAATCGATCGATATTCAGCCTCAGGAAGAAGTTACCCATAGTGATGTGGAAATATTACATATAAGGGAAGCTTGTGCTCATACGGTGCAATATGGCGGGTTGTGTGCGTTATGTGGCAAATCGCTAGAAGAAGAACGCGATTATTCAGGATATGACTACGAAGATAGAGCAACGATAGCTATGTCGCATGATAATTCGGGATTAAAGATTAGTTTTGATGAAGCTGCAAAAATTGAACATAGTACCACCGATAGATTGAATGATGAAAAGAAGTTGATTTTGGTTGTCGATTTAGATCAAACGGTGATTCACGCAACAGTTGATCCAACGGTTGGAGAATGGCAACTGGATCCTTCTAATCCAAACTATCCCGCTGTCAAAGATGTGAAAACATTTTGTTTGGAAGAGGATCCAATAGTGCCTCCCGGGTGGACAGGACCAAAATTGGCACCAACCAAGTGTTGGTATTATGTTAAAGTGCGACCAGGATTATCGGAGTTTTTAGAAAAGATGGACACAAAATATGAAATGCATATCTATACTATGGCAACAAGAAATTATGCTTTGGCAATTGCAAAAATTATTGATCCAGATGGTAAATATTTTGGTGACCGAATCTTGAGTCGTGATGAAAGTGGGTCTCTTACACATAAGAATTTAAAAAGATTGTTCCCCGTTGATCAATCAATGGTGGTGATTATCGATGATAGAGGTGATGTTTGGCAATGGGAAAACAATTTAATAAAAGTAGTTCCTTATGATTTTTTCGTTGGTATTGGTGACATTAATTCCAGCTTTTTGCCGAAAAAGAATGGACAATTGACTGGACCAATCAAAAAGAGGAAGTCAGTTGCTAAATTAGAAGCAGCAGCCGAACTCAGCAAGGAAGAGGAAGAGCTAGCCAAACTACGAAAAGGTGAAACCAATGGAGTGCAAGAGCATGTACAAGAAAACCCACCCAATACAGTTGACAGAATTATTGAGTTGGGTGGCGGCGAGGGAAATACCGATTTATTATTGGAGCAATCAATAACGCGAAACCAGTCTATTGAACAGCAACAACATGACCGACCTTTGGCTAAACTACAACACGATTTGGAACAATTGCAAGAAAAATCAGATGGTGAGAAATCATCGCATTCTGAAGATGGTGAGGATGAAGAAGAGGAGAATTTGTTGTATGATGACGACAATGAGCTTACTTCGCTTATGAAGGTACTAGATAATGTTCATGAAGAGTATTATAACTTGTATGATGATACGAAAGCCAAGTTGCATAGTATCAAACCTGATTTGACCAAAATAATACCGCGTATGAAGAGTCAATGTTTACAAGGGGTGACGATACTCTTTTCCGGGATCATTCCACTTGGAGTCAATATCGATTCTGCTGATATAGTCATTTGGTGCAAACAATTTGGAGTTAAAGTTGTAAATGAAGTATATCCTGAGGTGACGCATGTGGTTTGTCGTGATGTTTCGCCAGAAGCTGGACCTACTTTTAAAGCTAGAGTTGCACATAAATTATACCCTGATTCTATCAAGATAGTCAACCCTGATTGGTTATTTTCTTGTTTAAGTTTGTGGACAAAAGTTGACGAAGAAGATTATTTAATATCAACTTCTGATCCCAAGTTATGGTTTGTCAAACCAAATGAGATTGAAAAATACAAAAAAAGATTAGAGGAAGCTAAGCAAACAACTGATTTTGAGATAGACCCATTAACCGGTGACGGTGATGAATGGAACCCTGGAAGATCCAATTCCATCAATTCAATTGAAGATTACGGTTTAGATGAAGCTGACCAGGAAGTTGATGATTTTCTTGCTGGACTTAGTGATGATGAGGAAGACAACGAAAATAGTGACGATGGCAATGACGAAGAAGAGGAAGATGATGAGGTTACAGCTACCTCTGACGGTCATGATTCTTTTATAAGAGACATGTATAGGAAGAAGAGAACCACTACTGAGGTTGAAGAAGATGATGACGAAGAAAAAGAAAACCCAATGGATGTCGATGATAACAAAAAGCGCAAAATAGAATCAAATGGTGGTGATGAGCATAATGCTGATGACGAAGAGATTGACGTTTTGGAACAGGCATTATTAGATGGGTTTGATGATCTTGAAGGGTGAAAAGAAAAGAAACGCATCTGTTTTGTGTGTAGAGAATAAGGGTGAAAACCTCGTAGGTAGTGTTAATGGTACTGTAATAATTACAAGATTTGGGTCTATATAATTGTGAACGAAAAAAAAAAAAGAAAAAAAAGAAGCCATAAAATCTTTATGAAGTCGGCTGTAATTTAATCACACAAAAATTTGGGGTCTCAGTATGCAGTACATGCAGCCAGCCACGCCTCTTCTTCCCTCGAGTGACAATCGTGAAGGACTTAAGAGATCACCAACTAAGAAGAGGAGGGACCCTGTAAAAGACGCATCGAAAGGGGCCAAATTCTCTGTCAGCATCACAGTGATATGATGAATGATTTTCCGTTGTTCCAGGGAGTGTATAGACGCGGAGTTTATGGAAATCAATCAATTTGATTGTGAAGGTCGCACTTGACGTAATAAAGCCCCACTTTCGTACCTGAGAATCCGTAAATTCTTGGGGTGATGTCTTCAAAGGTCCTCTCGTCATACCAGTACCATCTTGTGTTAAAGTAATACCTTAACTTCTTCCATAGGGAAAATGTATGACTGGATGTTTAGTAAGTTAAGCTTTATTGCAATAACAAGAAAAATGTTTAAGTTTAGTTTGGAGAAGGCGAAGCATTATGTATCATTTGCTGATCTACACACCATTCTCCCATAAGTGGGTGACCTCGCAGAGTCGCGTCACGCCTGCATAGGTTGTACAAGATATAGCCTTGAGCTAATGACATATCTTCTCCTATCTCTCTCTCTCTCTCTCTCTCTCTCTCTGATGTTCTATCTTTAGAAACACATTGTGTTAAAGACGGAAAATATATAATTTCTCCAACTAAAAATATAAATTGATTTTGTGTACTATACTGTAATGAACTAAAGTATAAAAGTGCAATGAAAACGTTTCCATCTAAATTAAAACTACTCAAAGGCACATCTCCATTCTAGCTGTAATCAACTTCAAGCAAAGAAGAAACGGTATACTCAATACGACTACAGCTCTTCACTTATCAATATATTCCACCACAATGGCCAACATTTGCTACAGATTTATTCTTGTATTCTTTTCCATCGCGTGTTTAATTCTTACTGCGTTTGCAATAACTGGGTCATATGAAAACAAATCCTACTTGACTCCAACCTATCTCATAAATTTCCATTTGAATAAATTGGATTTACGACAAATTATCAGCCCAAGTATAGGTGACAACAGTAGCAAGAGGAAAAGAGCTGACGATGACAATGATTCTACACCAACAACAACAAGCACTGGATCAATTCCTTCCAATGCTCAACAATGGATCAATGTTGCAAGTAGTATTGCTGGAAACTTGCCTTCAGATTTTTCTAGTATTGCTTCTGCCGTAGGTACCAACTTGCCTTCATCTGTACCTAGTGATCTAGCATCGGTTTTACCATCGAGTCTTCCTACTGGTGATGTTGAACTGACCATTTCCGCCGCTATTGCTAACTTGTTGAACAATGTTTCACCGGAAGAATTGGGCATTGCTGATGTTTACTCTGTCAGTTATTGGGGTTATTGTCGTGGAGATTTGAAAAGTAATAAATCCTCAGTATTTGATGGTGATTTAGGGAGATTGGTTGATGAGAATTTTGATAATTCAAATGTTGACTACACTTGGTGCTCACCTCCTAAAGCTGGATATTTTTTCAACCCTGCGACTGTTATAAGAGAAGAGTTGAATAGAACTATTGAAGGACAGCAAATTGATTCGCAGTCGCTGTTGATAAATGAATTGTCTTCTCAGTATGTCGACGACTTGAAAGTTTTAGTGAACAACATTGCAGATGAATACTTGAATTTACCTAGTGATTTGCAAAATAACTTGGGCACGTTGAACAATATCACCAAGGCCTCATTTGCCATGATGATTATTGCTGCTGTGTTCTCGTTTATTTCAATTGTCTTTCAAATTATGGCTATGTGTCTATCACCTGACAATTGTTGCTTGTCCTTCCTCAACTTTGCCTTACAGTTGGTTACGTTTCTCGCATCGATTTTAGCCGCTGGTCTTGCAACTGGCGCCTACGTATTTGTGAGAAGAAAAGTTAATGACGAGACTGGAGATTACGGTATCAAGTCGTTCTTGTCAATAAACTTTTATGCTTTTGCTTGGTCGGCTGCCGTTGCTGCCTTCTTGGTTGTTGTATTTAGTGCAGTAGGTCATTGTTGTGGTTGCTTTAGTGGAGAGAGAAGAAGGTATAGACAAGTTGCTGCCTATGAACATAAAGGTGAATATTGAAGGGAGAATCACGATGTGAGTGTTACTTAGTATGAGTGTTCTTTTTTTTCGTTTTTGTTCTTTTGTTTAGTATATAAGATTGGGTTTTTCGGACGACTACCGTAAAGAAGGAGGGTTGTAAGATGTCTTTTTTTGGCTGATTTGAAAACACTACAAGACACACTGTTTGATATTGTAGAAGCTTTCTCGGCCTAGTCACTAATCTGTTTTATATCTTGTACTCGAACGGAAAAGAAAAAAATTAAATTGTAAACAAAATAAACATCTCCGTGATTGTCCTCATTTGCAAACGGAAAACTACTTGTATCACATTCCTTACTACCATGATCTGCGCAATCTCGAGGGAAGAGATCAGTGACCCTATTGTATCGCCAAAGAGTGGGGCTGTATTTGAACGGAGACACATTGAAAAATATGTCACTGCGAAGGGCACTGATCCCATCAGCAATGAGCCATTGACGTTAGATGAACTTATACCATTGCAAATTACTGCTTACTCAGCAGAAAATACTACTTCACCAACTGCGAACTTCACATCTATTCCAAACACATTGTCCATGCTACAAAAGGAGTACGATTCCATGGTTTCCGAAATTTTCACACTTCGAAAAAGCATCGATACTTTGAAAGAGGAATTGAGCATCAGTTTGTACAGAGTAGATGCTGCGATCAATGTGGCGACCAAAGCTTTAGAAGAACGAGATGAGGCCAAGAAAGCATTGGAGAATTTGAGTGGTTCGTTGAAAGGGAAATTGAGTGGAGGAGTTAATGAGAATGAGAGTAATGGTGATAATGGAGACAAGATGGAGGATGATAATGATCTTCATAATATTAGCGACATCCATGCTGCAAGAGATGAGCTATTCAAGAAACATAAAGCTTTGAAAGTTAAACTCCCGTACAAGCTGGATAAGTTTACTGTGGTGCAGGACAAGACCATTTATAAAACATTCGGCGTGCATGCTGACCTTGTGCAATTTAACTCCTTGGCCAAAGTGCTAACTGGTACTCACAAGAGTGAAGTTTTGCATTACAATGTAGTAGATGAAAAATTGGACGTGTGGAAAACAAAATTGAAAACAATTGGTCAAGTCGTGTATAACAATAACGGTATCCTAGCGGCCGTTGCGGGTACCAAAATATCATTTTCAACCGGTGATACAATAACCATAAAGAGAAAGGTTTTATCCATCAATTCCCATCCTTCGTTGAATCTTTTCGTGATAACTAGTGCCGGTAATTGGTATGTGTCTAACACCAATGAGATTATAGCGACACATCCAACGGACTCCGACCTAATTCACGGCGACATACATGGAGATGGGGAGATTTTTGCTGCTTACAATGGTGAAAAAGTTAAATTGTTGAGCTTGATATCTGGAGATGAACTCGCTGCGTTTGATGTTGCAAGCAAACATGTGCAACAGATTTCGTTTGCCGCTAATGGATACTGGCTTCTAGTACTATCTACATCCGATGACGCAAACACAATACAGATTTTTGACTTGAGAAAAAGCGTTGAGGCTAATAGGTTGGAGTTGTCGAAGGAACAAAAAGTGTACAAATTCATAATTGATCCGTCATCGAATTTGCTTGTTGTTGCAACTAACTCCAATTGTTTGACGTTTGCGTATCTGAAAAAGACACGTAGTTGGAATGAGATTGAACTGTTGGGCTTTGGAACATCTGGAGAATTGTTTCTTTATTCAAATGGTGAGGATGTGGTGAATGATGGTGAAGTGAGATTTATATGCTACGATATGGATGCCGATAATTCGAGTATAGAAAAGTTGATTGAAAAGGAAACTATATAGGTTTAAGCTTTGATTTAGGAAATGTTTTGTAACTGAAATACTCTTGACTACGATGTGTCGCGTTTACAAATTTGGATTTATCCGACATTTGCACAGAAAGATCTCATCATCACAAACAGATTCTTCTCATCACAACCACAACTAACACTGATTGACCATGTCGACTATAACAAATGATAAGTTAGAAAAAATAGCTCACGATTGGGTGGCAATTGACCCAAACGAAAAAACAAAAGCAGAGATCCTACACCTTATCAATGACAAACAATACGATAAACTTCAACGCAAATTGTACCCTCGTATAGCATTTGGAACTGCTGGATTGAGGTCATCCATGGAGTCTGGTTTTGCTCATATGAATGACGTGACTGTTTTACAAGCCTCACAAGGTCTCGTTGAATACCTTCTGACTAAATTTGCCAATCCATCAATTGTTGTCGGGTACGATCACAGATTTCATTCACAACGATTTGCCGAAATATTAGCCAGTGTAGCATTGCTCAGGGGCTTCACTGTTTATTATCTTGGGTCTATAAATAACTTTTCATCTGAATCTTTGAAGAGTTACAAAGGAGGCTTCCAAAATAACGAAGGTGCCAGTAGAGAATATGTCCATACACCATTGGTTCCATTTGCAATTGATCATTTGAAAGCATCTGGTGGTGTAATGATAACTGCTTCACATAACCCAGCTAATGATAACGGATATAAAGTGTATTATGCCAATGGTTGTCAAATCATCCCACCTCAAGATGCCGATATTGCTCAGTCGATAGAGAAAAATTTACATCCATGGAGTGATGATGTTTGGCGTGTCATTGAAAATTTTGAAAAGGGGCTAAAGGCAGATAAGTTGAAATGTGTCAAACCTGAAATTGTTAAGCAATACGTTGCAGCTGTCAAGAAAAAGCTTGTCAAGGAAACTCGTCTTGATTTTAAATTTATTTATACTCCAATGCATGGCGTTGGGTTGGAGATTTTTGAGCAATGCATTGATTTATTTGACACCAAGAGTTTCATTGTTGTTGAAAAGCAAAGCAAACCTGATCCATCATTTCCGACTGTGAGTTTCCCCAACCCAGAAGAAAAAGGGGCATTAGACTTGGCTATTGAGCAAGCACAACAGACCAAATCCGACTTGGTCATTGCAAGCGACCCTGATGCTGATCGTTTCAGTGTTGCTGTTGTTGATAAGCAAGGCAAATTCAAACAATTGACTGGTAACGAAATTGGGTTCTTGTTCGCCATGTATGTGATTGAAAACATGGACAAGGCAAAATTGTCTAATACTTATCTATTGAACTCAACAGTTTCATCTCAAGTGTTGAAATCGATGGCTGAGAAAGATGGTTTTAATTTCATTGATACATTAACTGGGTTTAAATGGATTGGGAACAAAGCCATTGATTTGGAAAACGAAGGTCACTTTGTCCCCTTTGGGTACGAAGAAGCAATTGGATTCATGTTTGACTTGGTGCACGATAAAGATGGAATTTCAGCAGCTGTTGTATTCTTGCAGTTGTAT
The DNA here is from genome assembly GCF_000182765.1 of Lodderomyces parapsilosis. Lineage (NCBI taxonomy): Eukaryota > Fungi > Ascomycota > Pichiomycetes > Serinales > Debaryomycetaceae > Lodderomyces > Lodderomyces parapsilosis. The sequence goes on along the minus strand of NW_023503280.1, from coordinate 1,838,924 downwards.
CAGCAATGGTTCAGTAAAGGTGATTTGGATGTCATAGACAAGCTAGAGCAAGGGTATAAGAGATATGGATGGTTTAAAGACTTGAATGGGTACTATAGATTAGAAGATGTTAGCCTCACCCCCAAGATATTTAAAGCGGTTAGAGCGTCGTATTCGGGCCATGATCAACCACAACATATTGGTGACTTCAAAGTCACGTACTGGCGCGACTTGACTATTGGATTTGACTCATCAACTCCCAACCATGAGCCTATTTTACCGGTTGATCCTCATTCTCAAATGATTACTGCAATACTTGAACCAACAGAAAAGTCACAAGATGATAAAGATATATCAGTAAGATTCACGTGCCGTGGATCAGGAACAGAGCCAAAGTTGAAAGTTTATATTGAAGGGAAATCGAGTACCAGTGAATCTGACGCTTTAAAGATAGCTGACGATTGTTGGGAAACTTTGAAAAGAGAATGGTTCAAGCCTGAAGAATATGGCTTGGTGGAAGTGAAGCCATAGGTTGAATGAGTTGGGGTATAGATGCAGATTGCGGGTGCAGAAAGAGCAGTAGATAAAAGTCGTGACGAGTATTTACCTAAATAGAGGCTTGGATAGAGGGCCGGGTTTTAATTGTTTTGTTTTGACCATCAGGCGTAATCTCATGCGCAAAAATTATCGATACAACCATTAGTCACAATAGCGTTCTTTATTCTCACTGATAACTCTGCGGTATTAAATTGAATTGCAATATGTGGCACTCAATGGTAGCGTCAGGTCCCTTCTTGAATTTCAAAAAAAAAAAAATCGAAGAAAAACGCTCAGTTGTCAATTTTACGAAAATAGAAGTGATCATCGGTACTTTTCAATATAACCACCGCAAACGTCAACGTCATTACCTATAGACGTGAATTGGCATCCGTTCACTGCAATACACCACACGGGCAACCATATCATCTACCCTCGATGTCGTTACGAAGTTTGACGCCTGATGTTTATGGCACTAAAAAGAATACCGATTTACCAATGTACGTCAATTTCTTTCCCTTATCTCGCCGTGCCCATGTTGATACTAACCTTGAACCCAGATTCAACAAATTCACACCAAAGAAACATTCAAGTCGTTTATTATTCAAGAGAGGTCTTTACACACTTGTATTTTTACTACTCACGTACACCATATATTCCAAAGTTATTGTTGGTGAGAGTCCGAGACTTCCTACATTTTCGAAATCCGATATAGAAAACAACCTGGAACAAGAGATCGAAATTCAGCGACAACAACAGCAACAACAAGAAGAAAATGACTCACTCAATGATGATCATCAGCAGTTTAAAGTCACTAAGGACGGAATACAAGAAGTTTCAGATCCTATGGAAATTACAACCGAAGATTTGAAAAAAAGTAATGTCGAGTACTTTGACTTGGGTGATTATCAAGGGTCATCCGATGGAAACAGTAAAGGTGATATTGTACTATTTCTTATGCCATTGAGAAATGCAGAACACGTGTTGCCCATGGCATTCTACAATCTAATGAATTTAACCTATGACCACCTGTTGATAGATATCGCATTCCTTGTTTCTGATTGCTCGCCGGATGACACCACCTTGGAAACTGTGTTTCGGTATTCAATGGCATTGCAGAATGGTACTTTAGTTGACCTATTGAAACAGGAAGAACAGCAACAAAACGGAGCCCAAGTTAAAGGCTCTAACGATTTATACCAGTCTTATATGGAACCTTTGTACATGGAAAGTGTCAAGAAGGCTTATAGTAATCCAGAAACACACCACAAAAACTATAGAACCCCATTTAGGTCAGTCACGATCTTTAAGAAGGATTTCGGACAAGTGATTGGTCAGGGTTTCAGTGATCGACATGCAGTTAAAGTTCAAGGGATACGAAGAAAACTAATGGGTAGGGCGAGAAATTGGTTAACTTCCAGTGCACTAAGGGCAGATCACTCTTGGGTTTATTGGAGAGATGTGGATATAGAAACATGTCCTGGAAATGTAATTGAGGAACTCATGCTGCATAATTATGATGTCATGGTTCCCAACGTATGGCGTCCGTTGCCCACTTTCTTGGGGAACGAACAGCCATATGACTTGAACTCGTGGATTGAGTCTGATGCTGCACTTGAACTTGCCAAGAATTTGGCTGAAGACGATGTCATTGTTGAAGGGTATGCCGAATACCCAACTTGGCGCGCGCACTTGGCCTACATTCGTGATCCTAATGGTAATCCTCGTGAAGTGGTTGATTTGGATGGGGTTGGAGGGGTGTCGATACTTGCCAGAGCGAAAATCTTCCGACAAGGAGTCCATTTTCCTGCTTTCACGTTCTTGAACCATGCTGAAACGGAGGCATTTGGCAAAATGGCCAAAAAGATGGGGTTCCGTGTTGGTGGGTTACCCCATTACACCATCTGGCACATTTATGAGCCTAGTGAAGATGATTTGCAAAAGATTTCAAAATTGGAAAGAAGTCGAAGGAGGAAAGCTAAACATAATTGAAGTAGATTCTATACAATAAACGGGGAATTCATAGAAAATCAATGGAAAGTAATTTGATAAAAAGAAAATTACAAACAATTTATATATCAGTAGGAAGGCAGGATTTTTTAATCCACGTAACTATATCGTTTGACATAGATTACATTCAGAGATTGTTCACTCATCCATTTTAATTCATCATAATATAAATTTTTCTCTGAGATTAATTTGATCTCGTATGGCGAATCGAACCCATCAATTTAGCGAGAGCCACATACGTTCTCCAAAATGGATGTCGTTATCATAGTCCAATACGCCAACGAGGTCCAAAATTTTTCAATTAGTTTATATAGGGAAGGGATTCTGAACTTTCAAACACGTGAATTTGGTTGTTTAAACTTTGAACTGCATCTGACCGATGGCACTTTGCATTTGCATAAACAATGCATTTTGATTGTCTTCTTGTGATGAGGAGGTTTTCATTATTGTTTGGCTTAATGTTTTCAGCTCTTCTCTGAACTTGATATTTTGTATCAATTTGATATAAATATTTTACTACATTATCACATATCATCCAAGAACTGTCGACTTAACAAATCCAACCCTTTGTATTAAACTAGAATTAAAACCGATAACTATATCTTAATTAAGGGAAGTGACCCTTTCTTGGGCCAAAATAGCCATCAGGCGCATCAGCAACATCCAACCTAGACCCTGACACTCTCATTTGATAATCCAAACCAGAATATGCAACATTGTTCCCCCACCAATCAAGATCTTTTTCATGATATTGCACAGCAAAGTAAATAATGATGGAGGAGAAGGCAATACCAGCGTCAATACCAGTACCAAGTAGATAACTATACTTTTGCCACCAAGCTTCATACTTGTGCTTTACGTAATGCATCATTGCATAGCCCAAATACACTCCACCTGTACTGTAAGACAAGTTTCCCGGAGCCCAGCCAATAAAACCACCCAAGAAAACAGCAGGTTCAAAGTATTTGGTGTATCTTCTTGGAGCTAATCTCTTTATGGCTACACAAACCAAACCAGCAAGGAACCCAATAAGGAAACAATATTTCAAAACAGGGTATAATCCCCCAAACACTCTCTTTGGACCAATGACACCCCACAACACTGAAGCATTATAAAATGTAGTTGTTCCGTAACAGAAGAACTTTTGTGAATTTTCAGGGTCACAGTAATCTTTGATGCCAGTGATTTGATAGTTCAAGATTCCCAACTGGATGAAAGCAGTGACAAATACCGACAACAATTGAGTTCTAAACATGGCGCGAGGTGGCACTTTTGCATAATGACCCATTTTCAAATCGTTTACAAAGTTCTGAGCTTGACCGTCAATATTGTAACCCAACGCTTTGATAAAAGCCAATGCGAGACCATTACCGGGGATTGCGTAACCAACAATCAACTCGACCAACACATTCAATCCAAAACTGAATCCAGTCCTCGAAGCAACTGTCGTTAAAGGAATTAAAAATACGAAGTTGATACCCAAAGCAAAAAAAATACCCCAGACAGGAGTTTCAGCAGGGTATAATTTCACACACAAGATTGCCAACACCAATGAGATGACCAAGATGATAGTGTAAGCCCACTCTGGTACCTCTGGATAAGCTTTCATCATCACTGAATGTGGATCTGTTAAGCCTTCATACACTGAACGTTTGAGATTTCTAAACCCTTTCAAGATTGACTTTGTAGCTTCGTACATTGGTCTCCATTGTGTTCCCATTTCGTAGACAATGTGGAAAGGATACAAGGCGAAAAAAGACCCATAAGTAACTAGGTTTCCAGCGGAATAAAATGGTGGACCAATCTCTTGGTACTTTTTGTCGTCAAACAAACTATCTTTACTCACAATTGATCTAACGCTATAGCTTTCCCCTGTATTTGAAAACAAATAACTTGAATTGATTGGTAAGTATCCTGTCCAGGAAGTGTTGCTGTAGTATACACCAATAACTGCAAACATTGAAACAACTAAACCGACATAGCCAATAATTGTTGAGTAGAAGGGGTAGTAAAATCCCGAAGTGCCGATGACGTTGAAATCAAACGAGGGAATTGGATTGACACCAAGCCCACCATAAGAGCCAGTAGCAAGAGCGAGGTTGAAGTTGTCAGGCTTAATCCATGTCATCCAATTGAATTGTGAGATTGATGTGAACAAGTAGTCAGGCACCCAAAAGTACAAGAATGATATTGCACTTGTGATAAAGAACAAATTGTACCCTGAAATCGTCCATCCATTGATGTTTGTCTTTTTCTCTGGTGATGTCAAAATTTTATTCAATTTCAAAGTAGGCAAAAACTGCGGCCATACCGCTTTCACTGGGTAAACGGCAAAAGATCTAAGCAACCCACATAATGAAAATCCCATGTATTGAGTAGATAGGGTTAATAATATTTGATACCCCCAATCAACCCAATGATTATCATAAAACCTTTCAGATTTTTGCATCAAGATATTCAGAGAAACATAAGAAGTACCTGATGAAACACCACACGTGATGGTGGCCAACATTTGCTCCTTGAATGAATAAGGACCTGGGTTCAAGTCAATTTCCAATCCCAACAACTTGAACTTCCATTTAGGCAAGATCCATTCCAAAAACTTTCCACTTGGATACAAAAACACTTGAACAACGGACATTCCAAGACCAATACTAGGGTACCTCTCAGAAAAGAACTGATTGATGACTGCACCTAAACCAACCCAGATTAACGATATCAAGTAGACTCTGAATGTCTCCACTGGTATTGTTGGATCATCGAATGGGTCAGTGACAGCTCTAACTTGAGGGTAAGGGGACCAATAAGCAATAATGACAGCTTCCAATCTTACTTGTAAGCTCCAATCCACAACTTCATCGCCACCTTTTATTTCCTCGTCACCATCGTTCAAGAAGGATTGTTTGCGCGGTGATGAGCTCTTTTCGTCATCACTGCCAATGTTTTTAACAGAGTGGACAATGGAACCAAATTTCTCAGCAAAACCACTATGCGGGTGTGCATGTTGAACTTTCTTAGACTCGTCCTCTTCTGGCGTGAAGTGATGGTGAAACACTTGGCCCAATTTATCTTTCAACCCATCAGGTGGCTCATGATAATCGATCAACCTCTTCCACAATTCCAAATCAGAATCAAGAATGTTCACATCATCATCGTGCTCCTTGACTGCCTCTTTCAATATTTCAACCGCCTCCTCTGTGGACATTTCTTCAATCTTTTCAAAAATAAAAGTAGCTTGCGGAGGCAATTCATCAAACGATTCTAAAGCATCAAAGTGCAATCTGCGTAAAATGAAATCTTTCTGAGCGTTTGTCAACGTTGTCCCAACTTCACCTATTGATAAAGGGTTTGAAGTGATTGCTTGTAGATTAACTTCATGGTTTGCCAAGTGCGTATGACTTGTTACGCTGGTGACGTAGACGGAATTAGGATCCTTTTCACTCATTGCTGGAAATGTTACTATGCATAATGAAATCTGTCAAAGGTGCCGATGGAGCTCCATTTATATGTCTCATGAATCAATCAAATTGTTTGCAGCCATAAATTTTTTTTTTTTGAAAGTTTTTTTTTTCAATGGCCGTGGTAGCAGAACCCATAAAACCCAATAGCCACAATTGATAAAAGATGGTGCCAATTCATTATGTTCATAATCTCTATTAATTAAAAAACCACAATTTGCATCAAATGCACAAGAATAGTGTTTTCTTGTACAATGGAAGCCCGTAATTACACAAAAAGCAAGTACAGCGGTGACCTGAGATTACGAACACGCTTATCTGGAAGTCCTGAAAAATTATGAAAAAACGGAAATAAGACTTCTGGAGATTGTAATTTGCCAATATCAATCAATTTTAGAACTTCTTATTAGTCTATACGAGGTGTGTGCTCTCACTTCAAGTTGTCAAACTTCCACAATTTATCTCGGAAGTCTATTGCTTGCACTCATCAGTTTCGTTTATGTATACCTTAAACTGTGGCATAGTTCATGTCAAGTTGATTTGAATAAAAATTTGGTGCCGTTTGGGTATTTATCTCTTACACAATTTACACAATTCATTTCTTCAAATTCTCCCGGCGATCTTATCAGAGGACAATTAATTGGACTTGCATGTATCTGAGAAATACTTCAATTTGAAGGCTTGAAATACACAATGCGCGATGCATCAGTTGACAACAGGAAAGTGAATTTCTTTCCTTTTTTTTAGAGCCAGTCATGAAACGGCAAAGAGAAGAGCCACAAAATATGTTCACCCAAATTGCATGATTCCGAGTACTTCTTTCGTTTACAAAGTTGTTGTGGGGGACCTATATCTGGACGATGTTACTACGTGTTGTTATCAGACGACGCTGCAATATCCTCCTTGTATTCTTTTGTTGTAGTATTGATAGCAATTGCATAACTTCAGCGTGGATTGTAGTGCTTACTTCTCAGTGTCCTCGGCATTAAACTTGTGTCAAGTTCGAGCTTTTTTGACACATGAGGTTGTATGGCACGAGAAAAATATAAATAAATTGCGCATTGTTCTATGACATTTTGTATTACTGTGATAAGAGCTCAACTTGAAAGCCACAATTTCATGTAACACAACCTTCATCAAATGACAAAAAGTACAAAGAAATTCTGGTCTATTGTTTTAACATAACAATGGGCAAGTTTTGTTGTTCACAGGCGGATTGACTCCCTAAGAAATTCTTGTATTGCATTTGGTCGATGCCCGTTTCCTCTTCTTGCGATTGATGAAAAGTTAAGACAGCAAAATTATGAGTTCAAAGTTAAGCAAGTGTGATAGTTTACGAAATATGGTATTAATTAGCTGTGAATAACCGGCCTTGTACAGTAGTTGTAGAATATATACTGAGAAGGCATTAGATTTCTGCATAATTGTTTTCAAATCATACACAATACACTACTCACTAAGTACCTTAATATGCAGCAAGGATTATGGATAGTGACCCTTTCTTGGGCCAAAATAGCCATCAGGCGCATCAGCAATATCTAATCTTGATCCAGATACTCTCATTTGGTAATCCAAACCGGATGTTCCTACTGAGTTGCCCCACCAATTGACGTCCTTCTCATGGTACTGCACAGCAAAGTAAATAATGATGGAGGAGAAGGCAATACCAGCTTGGATTCCAGAACCCAAGAGATAGCTGTACTTCTGCCACCAAGCTTCATACTTCCGTTTCACATGGTGCATCATTGCATAACCCAAATACACTCCACCTGTACTGTACGACAAGTTTCCTGGAGCCCAACTAGTGAATGCACCTAAAAACACCGTTGGCTCAAAGTATTTGGTGTATCTTCTTGGAGCTAATCTCTTTATGGCTACACAAACCAAACCAGCAAGGAACCCAATAAGGAAACAGTATCTCAAAATAGGGTATAATCCCCCAAACACTCTCTTTGGACCAATGACACCCCACAACACTGAAGCATTATAAAATGTATTTGTACCATAACAAAAAAATTTTTGCTTGTTGTAAGGATCGCAATAATCTTTGATGCCAGTGATTTGATAGTTCAAGATTCCCAACTGGATGAAAGCAGTAACAAATACCGACAACAATTGAGTTCTAAACATGGCGCGAGGTGGCACTTTTGCATAATGTCCTTGCTTTAGGTCATTAACAAAATTGTTTGCCTGGCCATCAATGTTATAACCCAATGCTTTGATAAAAGCCAATGCGAGACCATTACCGGGGATTGCGTAACCAACAATCAACTCGACCAACACATTCAATCCAAAACTGAACCCTGTTCTGGAAGAAACACTCGTCAAAGGGATCAAGAATGCAAAATTGATACCCAAAGCAAAAAAAATACCCCAGACAGGAGTTTCAGCAGGGTATAATTTCACACACAAGATTGCCAACACCAATGAGATGACCAAGATAATAGTGTAAGCCCACTCTGGTACCTCTGGATAAGCTTTCATCATCACTGAATGTGGATCTGTTAAGCCTTCATAGACAGATCTTCTAATATTCCTGAATCCTTTCAAGATTGACTTTGTAGCTTCGTACATTGGTCTCCATTGTGTTCCAATCTCGTAAACAAAGTGAAATGGGTACAAGGCGAAAAAAGACCCATAAGTAACTAGGTTTCCAGCGGAATAAAATGGTGGACCAATCTCTTGATACTTTTTGTTATCAAACAAACTATTTTCATTTATTATTGCACTCACACTGTAACTTTCACCAGTGTTGGTAAAAAGATATTGGGAGTTAATGGGCAAGTACCCTGTCCAAGATTTGTTGCTGTAGTATATGCCAATAACTGCAAACATTGAAACAACCAAACCAAGGTAGCTTATTATGGTGGAATAGAAGGGGTAGTAAAAACCAGCAGTACCAATTATATTGAAGTCAAACGAGGGAATTGGATTGACACCAAGCCCACCATAAGAGCCAGTAGCAAGAGCGAGGTTGAAGTTGTCAGGCTTAATCCATGTCATCCAATTGAATTGTGAGATTGATGTGAACAAGTAGTCAGGCACCCAAAAGTACAAGAATGATATTGCACTTGTGATAAAGAACAAATTGTACCCTGAAATCGTCCATCCATTGATGTTTGTCTTTTTCTCTGGTGATGTCAAAATCTTGTTCAACTTGATATTTGGTAAATATTGTGGCCACACCGCTTTCACTGGGTAAACGGCAAAAGATCTAAGCAACCCACATAATGAAAATCCCATGTATTGAGTGGATAACGTAAGCAACACTTGATATCCAAAGTCTGCCCACTGATTGCCATAAAACCTTTCAGACTTTTGCATCAATATGTTGTAGTGGACATACGAAGTACCTGATGAAACACCACACGTGATGGTGGCCAACATTTGCTCCTTGAATGAATAAGGACCTGGGTTCAAGTCAATTTCCAATCCCAACAACTTAAACTTCCATTTTGGTAAAGCCCATTCCAAAAACTTTCCACTTGGATACAAAAACACTTGAACAACAGACATTCCAAGACTAATACTTGGATATCTTTCAACAAAGAACTGATTGATGACTGCACCTAAACCAACCCAGATTAACGATATCAAGTAGACTCTGAATGTCTCCACTGGTATTGTTGGATCATCGAATGGGTCAGTGACAGCTCTAACTTGAGGGTAAGGGGACCAATAAGCAATAATGACAGCTTCCAATCTTACTTGTAAGCTCCAGTCCACAACGTCATAGTAGTTAACTTTATGTTCATCAGTTTCACTCAAGGATGAAGAGTTTCTTTCTGAGGCGAAGGAGTGCTTTTCTTCTCTATCCAGAATACCTCTAACGGTATGAATAATTGAGCCTAACTTATTAGCGAAGCCATGCGATTGTTCTGTTTCATCAGCTGACTCTGGCTTACTCGACTTTTCTGCAAAAACCTTGCCCAATTTTTTCTTGAGTTCACTTTCAGGTGCCCTATAATCGATCAATTGTTTCCACAACTCCACGTCTGGCTCCAAAATATTCACATCATTTTCATGCTCTTTAATGGCTTTTTTCAATATTTCAACCGCCTCCTCTGTGGACATTTCTTCAATCTTTTCAAAAATAAAAGTAGCTTGCGGAGGCAACTCATCAAACGATTCCAAAGCGTCAAAATGCAATCTGTGCAAAACAAAATCCTTTTGAGCATTAGTCAACGTTGTCGCAACTTCTCCAATCGATAATGGATGCGATGTCAAGGCTTGTAAATCAACCTCATGGCTTTGTATCTGTGTATGACTCAACACATTTGTGACTTGATTATTGTCTTGGCTCTTCAGAGACATCTTTGTTGATCACTGCAAGAAATAGAAAATTTCAATCAAATATGGTGCCATTTCCATCCAAATTTATAGATTGAATGTACAGAATGTTGAGATTTCACATTTGTTAAGTTTCGCAACCAAAAATAGATTAAAGATTAGGTGCCGTGGGGAGGTCATTAACCAGAGTCAAGCCAAAGATCTCTTATCATTCAAACAAGATTGATTGGATGGATGCCTTTGTACCAGCGTCTGCACTGCATAGACTGATAAGTGTACCAAAGGAGTCAAATTGTCATGCCATAAATTCACGTTGTACCAACACAATTGAAGTCTGACTTTTATCTCGCGAGTTTTCAAATAGTCGACGCTGCATACTCTCTAACTAGTAAAACATCAAAATGGACAATAGTGTCAAGGCTCCTAACCATTTTATCTCCTCTTCCCTCGACAAATTGAGAGTACCTCAAACTTCATCATTTGTGTATGTTAGATAACAAGCAGCCGTGGTCATTAGATCACCCAAGCTTCACACAGATAGAACCTGCCAAGCACGTGGCTTAACATCAACAAAAGTTAGATCTTCGTAAAATTGCGTCATTGACCAAGGCACCTTCTATTTGTGTTCTATTCTAAGGAAAAAATCGATGGACTTGAAATCCTCCGCCTTGGCGTCGATTGACATAAAATTAATTGCTTGTTATCAGTTGATTTCAGCACGATTAATAATTTGTATTTTTTATCGTTGCTTCCGGATGCGGGAAAAACTATTATATTACGTAATACGTCAATATTTGTTCGTCTACGGCGGCTAAAAGTATCATCAATGCAAAATGGTACCATTCTTGATGGAGTCGATTTTACTTGTATGTTTGAGTCATGGCTCAAGTTTCTACATTTCTCTGTTGACGTTCGTTCAGCAATGGAGACTTCGGAAGGTGTTTCAGAGACGGCTGAAATGAGAGCCTAAAATCATCGGAAATGTTCAACAACTTTTGGTTCTAAAATTTTCTTTGTGTTACTATGCAGTGGGTGATAAATGTATGTCCAATTTGGACCACCTGCTTATCAGGAGTAGAATATCTGGTGCCGTACGCCGACAAGGTGAATCAAAAATACTTCCTCTTGTAAGATGTTCCCCCCTCTCCCACTACACAGTTACTTCTTTGATGGGATGACCAGTAAAACGATATTTTGCATGACCAATATCTCCACTTTGAAATCGAAAAACGTATTTTCGGCATCAGCAATACCACCTCTTCAACCTTGTTTACCCCATGCTATCTACGAATCTACTCAAAAAGTTCAAACTTGTATATTTTGTAACCACCTTCAAGGAAAGTGTCCTATTCTCGGACCTATATATCCATCGGGAGCATCAGCGATATCCAACCTAGAAACAGTATCCCTCAATTGATAATCCAAGCCATCATATGGTACCGTGTTGCCCCACCAATCTATATTCTTTTCGTGATATTGCACAGCAAAATAGATTATAATCGATGAAAAAGCGATACCAGCATCAATTCCTGAGCCTAGTAGATAGTTGTATTTTTGCCACCAAGCTTCGTACTTCCTTCTGACATAATGCATCATTGCATATCCAAGGTATAGACCACCAGTATAGTACGATAGATTGCTTGGTGCCCAATTTTGAAATGCCCCCAAAAAAATAGTTGGTTCAAAGTATAATGAGTACCTTATTGGAACAAGTTTCTTGTAAGCAACACACAATAAACCGGCCCCAAGTCCAATCAAGAAGCAATAAGGCAAGACTGGATATAACCCACTGAAAACTTTTCTTGGTCCAATTACACCCCATAGAATTGATGAATTGTAAAAATCTCTGGTACCATAGCAATAGAATTTCTGTTTATTGTTCAAGTCACAATAATCTTTGATGCCAGTGATTTGGTAATTTATAATACCCAATTGGATAAACATTGTAACGAGCACGGACAATAATTGACTTCTAAACATGGCACGAGGGGGGATCTTTGCATAATGTCCTTGTTTTAAGTCATTGACAAAATTGTTTGCTTGACCACCAATATTGTAACCTAAAGTCTTGATCAAAGCCAAGGCGATCCCATTACCGGGGATTGCGTAACCAATAATCAATTCTACCAACACATTCAATTCAAACAGGTAACCAGTTCTTGAAGCAAGCGATGTCAATGGGATTAAAAAGACAAAATTGATACCCAAAGCGAAAAATATACCCCATACTGGTGTTTCGGTTGGATACACTTCAACACACACGATTGCCAACACTAAGGAAATAATCAAAATACCAACATACCATAAATCTGGAACTTCCGGGTACGCTCTCATCATCACCGAATGTGGATCTGTTAATTCTCGATACACCGACCTCTTGATCTTTTTGAATCCATTAATCACTGATTTCGTTGCTTCATACATTGGTCTCCACTGCGTGCCGAATTCGTAAACAAGCTGAAATGGATACAAGGCAAAAAATGCCCCATAGCATAGCAAACTAGCGGCTGAGTAGAATGGTGGGCCAACCTCTTCGTATTTTTTTTGGTCAAATAACCCGTTGTCATTGAGAATTGACAGCACATCATATTCTTCCCCAGTATTTGTAAACAAACTATTTGAATTGAGGGGCAAATACCCAGTCCAAGCTGAATTGCTATAATAGATTGCAATGATGATAAACATGGAAACAATGGAGCCAAGATACCCGATGAAGTTAGTGTAGAATGGGATATAGAAACTATCAGCTCCAATGATGTTGAAATCAAAAGTGGGGATCGGATTGACACCAAGTCCACCAAACGATCCAGTAGCAAGGGCAAGGCTGAAGTTATCGGGTTTGATCCAAGTTAACCAATTGAAAGTGGAAAGAGCAGCAAATAAATAATTGGGGACCCAGAAATAGACAAACGAAGTAGCACAAGTGATGAAAAACAATTTGTACCCCGATATTGACCATCCATTGATGATTGATTTCTTTTCCGGTGAAGTCAAGATCTTGTTCAACTTTATGTTTGGTAAAATCGGTGGCCATACTGCTTTAACTGGATAAACTGCAAATGATCTGAGGATTCCACAAAGTGAGAATCCCATGTATTGCGTAGCCATTGTCAATAAAACTTGATACCCAAAATTAGCCCATTCGTTACCGTAAAACTTGTCTGATTTTTGCATCAAGATGTTCACCGAAGCATACGAGGTTCCCGATGACACACCACATGTGATGGTGGCTAACATCTGCTCTTTAAAAGTGTATGGACCTGGATTCAAGTCGATTGTAAAACCAAATACTTTGCATTTCCATTTGGGCAAGATCCATTCCAAAAGTTTACCACTGGGGTACAAGAACACTTGTACAACAGACATATTGAGACCAATACCGGGGAATCTTTCACTAAAGAATTGATTAATGACCGCACCAAGACCAATCCAAATCAATGAAATGATGTATACTCGCAAAGTTTCTGCCGGGACTGTAGGATCATCGAATGGATCAGTGACAGCTCGCACTTGTGCATACGGGGACCAATAAGCAATAATGACAGCTTCTAACCTGACTTGTAATTCCCAGTCAACAACATCGTGGTAATCGAGTTTGTGTTCTTCAGTGTCGCTCAAGACACTAGATTGTCCTACTACTGGCGAAACTCCTCTGGGTTCCCTTTCATTGGCAAGAGTTTGTTTTTCTGGGACTGGTGGTAACACTTTTTGCTCTTTTTCTTGAAACTCCTCTTGTGGTTTAATCTCATTTGTTGATTCCACCGAAGCCGTCTTTAATTTCAATCCAAACATATGCTTCAAATTATCCTTGTACAGTTGCTTTGGTTCCTCATAGTTGATTAATTTCTTCCACAATTCTATATCAGACCCAAGAATATTGACGTCATCGATATGCTCCCTCACTGCTTCTTTCAAGATCTTGACCGCTTCTTCAATCGACATTTCCTCAATTTTCTCAAACACAAATGTTGCTTGTGGCGGCAAATCCTCAAATGTATCTAATGCATCAAAATGCAATCTGTGTAAAACGAAATCCTTTTGGGCATTGGTTAAAGTTGTACCCACTTCTCCAATTGATATAGGGTGAGATTGTAACGCTTGAAGGTTCACCTCATGATCCTCCAAGTTTGTGTGACTTGTGACGCTGCCTATTTGAAACACATCCAGATCTTTATTGGTCATGGTGGGATTTTAATGGGGTGTGGATACACAGACTGATTTAAGTGAACGGTATTTTCCAAATATTTTGTCCCCAATTTATATCATTTGATACTAAGGTGTGGTGCATTCATTGTTTCGACTATTTCATGTGGGTTAACTTTTCTTTCGCAGCCATAGATCAACATCGATAAACACTACATAGAGTACAAAGAAGAGTTTCTACGCTGTCATATCTACGGCGTTTTTCCTTTTTTTTTTTTTTTTTTCAGGAAATGGAATTTAACATCGTCTACATTCAACAATAGAGAACTCAATTATTTTCAATGTTACGCCTATTGTTTGAATATAACGAAATGTACTTACTTGATCACGCGAGTAAGGCGCTTGAAAAGAAAGAGCTGTGGCTTCCTTACTACCACGATCTGGCTTTCATACACAGTACACTGAACAAGTTGGACCAAATGTCTTTTTCGCTAAGGGGATATATAAGTGCGCATTTTTTGGTTGCAAAAAATTTATCCGGCGAAATATTAACTCCGCTTTAAAATGGAAAACTCACCGCTAAAACTTTTTGTTCGTTCATCCACAACTTTACTTCACTTGACAGATAAGATAGCAAAATGAGAATCCTACAAAGAGGTACCAAAAGTATATTTGAAAACAACGCAAAAATGTACAAGTCGCTGTCACTATCCGATTTTGGCAACTGCCGCTAAAAAGAAGAGACAAAGGACCAACTAATTACTGAGTTCAATGCTATTGTTTTCAGCTCTACTCACGGCACAAAAATTGTGGATACTTGACACAATCGTTGCAATCAACAAAGTCTACACCTACGCTTTTGTCATGAATAGTTCCTTATCCCCCTTCAAAGTTTTGCCCGTTTTTTTTTTTACCAGAATTGTGTAAACGGCACCCAAGCCAAGCCTTATCTGATGATGAAGAAGGGGGCAAGACGATCAACGGGTAAAAGCACAAGTACTGATATTCAGGGATTACATAAGTTCAAAGAACATCAGTGGTCAAACTTTTCTCGCTAAATCGAACTGGACTTTTTTTATCTCCTTTAGCGGAAAATGAGAAAATACCGCTAATAGGAACCCGCCTCGAAAGATATATGGCAACACAATTCATTCTACTGTGGCGCTCCAGTTGATTGTTATTTTGCTAAATTAATGATTGACAAGAGTTTATTTCACGTGCAATGTACTAGCGTGTAGGAAAACAATGGGGGGAAAAGCTAATATGATGACGCATTTTAATTGCCAATTTCATTGAATGTGTCTTGAATTTAGTGCTCTTGGATTTGTGTAATTATGTCAAAAATTAATGGAGATCTATTTTTAGCGCAAATATGGACCAACAGGGAAATCTCTTCTTAACAAAATTACTTGAGATGTAGTATTTTTCACTTCAATATTTTAGCTACAATATGAGTTTCAGTAGAGTACAAAAGCTTACTCATTATGAAGAAATTACGTGCTTGCAACTTTTTAGTATTCCTTTCTTTTTTGCGCAAGTATTGAAGTAAAAATTTGTCTAATAACCAAAAGATTGTTTGTATGATAGAAAAAACTGTCAATACACTTGCTTTTATACATGTGAATTTGACGCTATATACGCTCGTCCTGGAATATGCATACTGTCTACCGAAAGTGCAATAGTTTTTTATCGCCACAAACAAGTCCCCTTGCCCAAACGGAATAACTCATTCACTTTGAATTAGACGAAATGCTGCATATTGTCATTACATTGACGAAGACAAGGCAATGACACTGTTTGGAAACACTTTTTTTACATTCTATTCAATGTCTCCGGAGGCTCGTGTATAAAGCTGTTAACTGGCTTCCCATTATGAATATAGCAACATAAACTGCGGAATTGGTAAACCTTAGAAGCTTATATACCATCACAGTTTTTAAATTTTCCTCGTAAAAAGAATGTTGATTTACCTAGTTTCAAATCTCGGAGTTGTGTGATCCACCATCTATTAGATCTCTAGATCTGGTTCGCCTGGAGTACAAAAAACTTCGTTTTAGAGTTCAAATTCTGAAATCTTGTTTACAAATTTTCAGACGTATCTTTGTGTGGCAAGATCACAAAGAATAAAACAAGGAAAGCGTAACTGATGCAAGCTAGACTGAGAAGATCAGCTTAATCTCACATTGTTGTTTTAGCCGGATCTGATGAGCACGTTTACTGAATTATTCAAAAGAGGGGCGGTATTGTGGTATGTATAGAAAGTATTTAGACGCGTCGAATATCAAAATGAGAATGGGTGCTGATATTTTGCGACTCATCAGAGTTCTCCAAAAGGATCTTCGTATTGATACCCACGTACAGTGTTCTACCCTTCGCAATGCGCAATGCTTCCCAGATGATATTATCATCACAATGACTTTCCTTGCCCGTTGTTCATTTACGGAATGTAATATTTTTTTTTGTGCAGATCGGATTAACTTCCTTAAAACTTTAAAATCTTCAATATGTTTATATGCAGTATGTAAGATTTTGTGTACAAAGCTACTCTTTAACCAGCACATTCAAGTTGGAAAGTACGAATGAGGAAGTTTGTACCAGATATGTGCATGTATGTAAATGTGTGTGCCTTGAAATCAGGTGGTGGGGAACAAACAATAAGAGAGAGCGGGCGTCTAAGGAGGTGAGAGTTACTCGTCCCCCCGAGAGATGTGCTGAAAGAATAGGGGTTGCATCAGTCACTGAATCAGTTCATTCTCTTTCTCCGCCGTAGTTATGAATATATCGAATGACAAATTGATTGGCATTAGGGAAGGCGGGGATAAATTTATAAGACATACCGGTACAATAAGTATGGCAAGGAGTAAAGAGTGTATGGGGCTGGTTGGTTGTGAGAGGGGGATTGGGTGTTGATCTTTGTTTTAGTTTCTTTTTTTCCTTTTCTGATAATTTTTCTCATGACCAGCAGCAAAGCTGAAATAAATTTTGTAAGATTTGGTTGGCGAAGTGAAGTGAAGCCACTTTCCAATCAAGGTTGAATATAGCTACTATATTAATATACATAGACTCATGTACCACACGTGTGCTTCTCTTTTTCCTTTTTTATTTTATATTTTTTTTTTTGTACAGTGTATGGGCTCATTCACACTATGAGAAAGATGACACGTATTCAGAAAAAAAGTTAGTGCTGCAACACAAAATACACTCTGCCCAAGTAGAAAACAAAAAAGCGCCTTCTGGCTAAGGTTGGAAATGTTTTGTAGGTCAAAATACACTACCTTTTTTCTTCTTTAGATCACACAAAAATAAATGTACCACTATTACTACCACTACTACTATTAATAAAACAATAACAATAAATAAACAATATACAAAACAAACCATACAAAAGACAAAACACGTTATGTTACGTTATGTTACGTTAGGTTACTTTAGGTTACGTTAGGTTACACTCTATACACCTCATTTGAGGCGTATTGAAGTTACCAATGATTGAAACAAAGGCTAGTACCGTCTTAGCTTCCCACACCTCGTACTTGCAACCCACTCTCTATATTCATTTAGCCTTCCTTTATTTTTCTTCTCTTTTTGGAATATCGTTGAAATCTAGTAACAGTAGATCTCGATCTGTATAAGAAACGTGTATATCTCTGTGTGTTTGTATAGTGATACAAGTCCTGTATATATTGGATCTTTTAGTCTCTATGCTTTGTGGCTGTTGTTGTTGGTGTTGTTGTTGGTTTGTACGTGTTTTTGGTTATAGTAAACTACGTGTACGTGTACTACTTCGTTTTGTGTGTCCCCTGAAAATTAAAAAAAAAAAAAAAATTTCAACACTTTCTTCCGTATATAGTGGGAAGAAAAAAACCACCGATCGATTTCATCCTTTCTTTCTTCTTCTTCTGCTTCTTCTTCTTTTCCTCTTTGACCTCTATCGAGTCTAAGTATACTAACCCTACCTTTTTGATTATATCAATAACACACTCATTTATATTATAAAAAACACACACACACACACACAATGAAAGGATTGATTTTAGTTGGAGGTTACGGTACCAGATTGAGACCATTGACTTTAACATTACCAAAACCATTGGTTGAATTTGGTAATAGACCCATGATTTTACATCAAATTGAAGCTTTGGCTGCTGCTGGTGTTACTGATATCGTATTGGCTGTCAATTACAGACCAGAAGTTATGGTTTCCACTTTGAAGAAATACGAAGAAGAATATGGTGTATCCATTACTTTTAGTGTTGAAGAAGAACCATTGGGTACTGCTGGTCCTTTGAAATTGGCGGAAAAAGTATTGAAGAAGGATAATTCCCCATTTTTCGTTCTAAACAGTGATGTTATTTGTGAATATCCATTCAAGGAATTGGCTGATTTCCACAAAGCTCATGGTGCAGCTGGTACTATTGTTGCTACCAAAGTTGACGAACCAAGTAAATATGGTGTTATTGTTCATGACAGAGATACCCCCAATTTAATTGACAGATTTGTCGAAAAACCAGTTGAATTTGTTGGTAATAGAATTAATGCTGGTTTATACATTTTGAACCCATCAGTTATCGATTTAATTGAAATGAAACCAACCTCAATTGAAAAGGAAACTTTCCCCATCCTTGTTGAACAAAAACAATTGTATTCATTTGACTTGGAAGGATTTTGGATGGATGTTGGTCAACCAAAAGATTTCCTTAGTGGAACCTGTTTATACTTGACTTCATTGTCGAAAAAACATCCAGAAAGATTATCAACTGAAAAATTTGTTAAAGATGGTAACGTTCTTATCGACCCCACTGCCAAGATTCACCCAAGTGCATTGATTGGTCCAAATGTTGTTATTGGACCTAATGTCATTGTTGGTGAAGGTGCCAGAATCAAGAGATCAGTACTCTTGGCCAACTCAAAAGTTAATGATCATGCTTGGGTTAACTCAACCATTGTTGGATGGAACTCAAGAATTGGTAAATGGGCCAGAACTGATGGTGTTACTGTATTGGGAGATGATGTTGAAGTTAAAAATGAAATTTACGTTAATGGTGCCAAAGTCTTGCCACACAAGTCCATTTCAGCTAACGTTGAACAAGAATCAATCATTATGTAGAATTGGAAACAAAGAGTTTTAGATGAGTTAATTTTTTTTTTCCAAGGGACAGTGTATACATACGTACATACAAAACACGGACTATCCTATCAGATTGATGAGATGCAGTAAATGATACAAAATCTGCTTTGTACCAAACTGTAATGTAATACATATCCACTAAAGCAAATCTATTTTCTACTAAATTGTATATATGATTAGTCCCAGTGAAAGAAGCAAATGTTTTCAAACTACGCTTTTCCTCTTAACTTTTACCATTTCCATAATGATCCAACATGGCACTAATTCCGGCAGTACAACTCTTCCTCAAGGACTCACTCAATGGCTTAGTAGAACTAAGATACTTCCACATCAAAGTCTTTCCAATCAATGGATTAGTCACCACCCCCATCTTTTTAACTTCACCCAGCTTCTGATTGACATAACATATACCCAACCCACCGTTGGGCAACATCTCCAATACCAAAACATCATTCTTGGGTACTGACCCTCTATATCCCGAAAAAACACCACGTAATTCATCTAAACCTTGGTTCAATTGTTGTTTCAAATCAGCATTGTTATAACCTGATAATATACTCTTGATTAATCCATCTTTCATATGATTGAAATCAGTGTTTCTAACTGGCGACAACCTCGCTAAAAAGCGAACGCCATTATCTAATAAATCATAAGCCACTTGGTCCGATTCTGAAGGATTATCTATAATGGCTTTCGCAACACCAACAGCATTGTCATCATCGGGCAAAATGGGATTATTGATGGCGAATTGCTTAAGAATGTCGATGGATTTAGGGATATCCTTTTGAGCAACATAAATTCCAATTCCATAGACTTTGAACGATATAAATGTCACTGATCGGACTCCGTGACCAACTAATTCAAATGGTTCAGAAGAAAATTCAGCCTTGGGGATCACGGTGGGGAAGGATGATATGGAGTTGTCAACGTCTATTTCATTGGTATATGTAGCAAATGGCTTTCGAATGGGGTCATCGCCTTCAATCGCGGAGGTTGCTGGTGGCTGCTGTTGTGGTTGGGTATCCAAGTGGATGATGTTACTGTTGCTACCTTGATTGTGTGTTTGAAATTGGTTCAATTGGTAGTGTATGGCATAAGCAGATACGGCTAATGCAGGCACGTATCTTACCGGCTTGAGTCTTAAAAAGGATCTAAACATATTATGTGTTGTTGGGAAGAAGAAAAAGGGGGCCGTATGTGCTTGAGAAAAAACAGGTGATGATGATTACTTTGATTGCGAAGTTGGTAACCGGGGAAAAGTGTGGAAAGAGCGAGACTTTAATTTTTGCGACCGATTGCTACCATTTCTAAAATCGCGCATCCATGCATGCATTGCAAGGGTGTGTACTTACAAGTATAAGCTAGAGTAGAGCAAAACAGCCGTATCCACTAAGAAGTGCAAAAGAGATCAACGCCACCATTTCTGATGTAATTGACTTTATAAAGAAAACAAACTATCCATTGCCTTCTCTCTTTCTTCACAATTTTGATATCTCTTCACTAACCGATTTCTCACTCATCAAAGTCAACCCGCTAGCCAGTTGTGCCTTATATATACATTCCCATTTCATCCATACTTGCTCACACGACTTTATTTCACAATTTAGCCAATTCCCATCCACACTGTTGGCCAATTTTGCCGCCAAATACCCCACCATTGTATCACCAGCACCAGTCACATTGACGACTGAAAGATTCTTATTTTGAGCTGGAATGTCAAAGTACTCCACCACCACCCCCAATTTGCTATCAACATCATTGACGATTGTTGCTGTGGGTTTATACTGTGATGTCGTGGGGATACTTTTTAAGTCCTTGTGGTTTGTCACCAAACTGAACAACATGACTCCACGTTGACCCAATTTGACCAAAAGGTTTTGGAAAAATGGTAATAGATGAAAACATTGTTGAAACACCCCTTTTGCAAACAATTCAGCATCAAGTTTGATCAATTTGTCCCTCATTGACGCATTGATGTTCATTGCATCAAGTATGGGGAACCAATGATCAAGGTCAAACTGTCCGCTTTTTTCCAAAGATTCATACATGGTGTTTAGCTCTTCAATTGTTGGTGTCACTAGCTTTACTACATTGTGCGGGAACGTGGCCAATTTCATTCCAGCCAACCTCTTGGCTTTGATGTATGATGTAGGTTCAATAATGAAATCTGGACCGTTTCCCGTTTCGCTTTGGAAACGTTCAATTATGTTACTTATTGACTCTGTTGATAAATTGCAATCCAAAAGAACAAGTCGCGGTTGCACTTGGTCAATCTCATCAATGACTTGGCTCAGGAAATCAGGTTCTTCTATAATGGACATATCAGCACAAGCTACAATCAAATCACCCTTGGCATCATGTATACACGAGTACTGGGCGCTGGTTCCTGAACCTCTAGTAAACCTGGTGTCTACAACCCTTTGCTTTGCAATTTGATGAATTATTGTTTCAGCAGCAAAGTCGTTTCCAATACGAGTTAAAAACTTGGTAGATTTAGAAACATAACTGCTTGCTAGTGCCATGTTATACCCAACCCCACCTATGGAGTTGGAGATTTTGCCAATGTTTGAATCTTTGAGTTTTGTTGGAGTAATGATTGTACCAATTGTGTCTAATGCAACTGATCCCACAACCAATAAGTCAATATCCTCATCAACTTTGTTTGCTATTACTGGTTGATGAGCTACATCTCCATGCAGTTCAGTGCTGTCCTTGGACGAGCTCACCTAAATATACAGTCAGTATGTCTGTTCTCTATTTTAGCTCTTCCTTCAACATACCAACTTGTGATACCCCAATGCAATTTGTGCCGCAGCTCGAGCATTATTCTTTACTAAACTGATATTGCAATCAACGGATTTCCCCATTGTCTTTTGGGCAATTTCACTAAGCAAAAATGGCGTCAACTGCTTACCGGAAATACCTTGTAGTTTAGCTTTTTCATTTGCTCGATCAATAATCTCATTTATGAATCCAGAGTCCAAAGCAGTAGCTTTCGGTGGTGGTATGCAAAACACATTCCCCGATTGTAAACCCATCAAGCTTTGACTATGCACGATTTCCGCTGCATTGGCAAAAGTATCAAATGCAAACGGCGAAGCAACGGAGGACTCTCGACAATAAAATCCCGGTATTTTCAACTCCGGAACTGGTTTCTTGTCCTCGTTATACGTGCTAACAAACACTCCTTGAGTTTCCAAAAACTCCAATGTCCTGTCAATATCCAAAATTGATTTAGGTCCAGCACAAATCACACTGACTGGAGTACGTCCCAACTCCGTCAAATCGGCCGATATATCCATTGAAAATTGTCCCGGTGTATCCCTATGCACACCACCTAATCCACCAGTTGCAAAAAACTTTATACCTGCCAAATGTGATAAAATCATTGTCAGGGCAATTGTTGTTCCACCATTCAACTTATTGGCCATTACGTATCCAATATCACGACGTGACACTTTTGTAATCAAATGTCGAGGAGATTCAGCAAATTGTTGAATTTGTGATGTGGACAACCCAACGTGAGGTACTCCATTGATGAATGCACAAGTTGCTGGTGTCACTTTGTAATCTCGTAAAATCTCTTCTACAGATTTAGCCATTTCGAGATTTTGAGGATAAGGGAGACCATGTGAGATGATGGTTGACTCAAGTGAGACTATCGGTTTCTTGAGATTGAGGGCATTGCGAACTTCTTTGGACAATTGGATAGCATTTCTCATTTTGTAGTAACACACTCATCTCGAGAGTAACTATTTTGGATTTTTCCAGATTTCCCAATTTTCTTATTCTCCGTTTCTCTTATTGCATCAAAGTCTATCATGAAGATTGAAGAGATACCAGACACAAGGGATATAGACTATGGGAAAATACTACGAAATTTGCAGAATATACCACAACCCCCAGAGAACTATCACCAAGATTTAATGAATCTCGAAACATCAACGCTTTGGAATTTAGATGTTGTACGGGCAATATCATTACATGCAAATCCCAACTTAACATGGTGCTCAGATGCCAATGCACAAATTGTTGAGTCAATTGTGCATAAGAGAAAATTTGATGAGTATCTTCACAGCTTTATTCAAGACGACTTTTGTACAAGGTTGAAAAAGATAGAGAAAATGGCGCAATGGGGTAAAGGTAAACAGCTGGCTTTAAAGCCTCGTCTTTCTTTCCAAGAGCAAAACTTTGACGCAATCCCTTTAGCTCAGGCATGGTTTTTGATAGAAGTGACAAAGAATGGGGATAAAGAAGTATGCAAGTTGATCTTATTGCTCATCATTGACACTTTACAATTTGACATCCCTGCCAAAATTCAAGCTTGTAAATTGCTAACACATTTGAAAATCGACAACACACCATCCATAATGAATTTAATAGCTCCCTTGCGACAAAATTTGGCCAAATGCTTGCATCACGTACCGAGTATAACCGCAGAGATAGATTCACTTCTGTTGTTGTCTGTGGCGTATCCATGCATCTACAGACTTGATAGTGAATATGGCACCGATTTGAATTTCATTGAAACAATTGCAACAATCTTGTCTTCTATAACCCATGTTATAAAATACCCAAAGCTAGCAACGTTTCTCCTAGATCAGCTAAGAATTTGCATCAGCCACATTGGCATTAGTACCCTAATAAGCATTTCTAAAGTATTTTACACATTGAATCAGATTATCACAAATATTGGGATTTTGGAACAACTGCCGTCAATTATACTGCATGCATTGGATGTGGAAAATGATATCCTACAACTTGAATCACCGATGGTGTATTCATTCGTCTATGATCTTATGGGAGCATACTACATCCTTAGAGTAAGAGTCGAGACGTATAATATTGAAGGATTGCACAACAGCATATTACGAAACATCTTTTCATTGAAAAAGTTGGCTATATCATGCGATAAACTGTCTGATTTCGAAGATATACAGGATTCTATAAACAAGATTTAAATAATAAACGTAAGGACAACCTCTATTTCCCTTGTAAAGATTCAACAACTTTGATATTCGTGTCCAAAAATCTATTTAAACAGTTTACCAAACACTGTTCTTCTTTGCTATCCAAAGTTGGTGAGGTTAAAGGCTTGTCTTTGTTGCACTTCTTAAAGCACATATCAGTGAAGCTATGTATCGATGATTGGACTTTTGACTTTGATTGTTCAGCTTCGATGAATTGCATCATCTCTTTTCTGCTTTCTGGATCAAGATTTTGAAGTGCTGATGGGGAAATACTCGACATGTTGGTGATGAAGCTTGATGTAGATGGTTTATTTCACTTGCGAAATATCAAACTTTTTCTCTTTTTCCTTTTTTTTTTTTTTGGTTTCTTCTTTATTGCACCAATGGATAAGCTCATTGAAGTGTTGAATCGACAGCCACTGAAGAATGAATTAGACGAAGCGTATATCAATCGACTAACTAAAGACATTGAACGTGTTCAATGTCACATCCAGCAGGCAGAAAAAGCAATAAATTCTTTCGATAAAGATTTAGCTAAGTCATGCTCCCTAGAGAAACGAATCATAGCCTTGTATGCCACTTATGGCAATATTCCATACATCCCTGACAAAAATGACACCATTGCAACAGCAGTTACTTCAGTTATACTTGAAGAGATGATTGAAGAGAAGCGTAAAGAGATATCACAAGCGAGTGAGGATGATCCAAGTGTGGAATTTGATTTCACTAAAAATATTGAGGAATTGAAGAATCAAAAACAAGAACGACTACAAGAAATCAAAGAGTTGAGTGAGTTGATCGATAAAGGGTTCACATCGCCATTGACCTCGAAATGGATAGAGTCATTGGAGCTACGAAAGGCACTTTTTAACTACTTAAAGAAAGTTTTGATCAAATACCTTGCCATCTCTGATCGTACCTCAGGTTCCGTCAACAACAAGGATCAAGTGAAAGAGACGGTTCGCACCTTGACCAGCTTTTTTGACAGTTTATTGACTTCAGAGTGGGTTCGTGTTCCCGACAACGTTGGCATAATCATTAGCATTTTAGCTCGAGATGGTGTAGTAATTATCAAGAACGAACAAGCGAAGTTGAAGGGCTTCTACGATATCTAACACACCATAGTCACTAAAAGCTATAACAGTAGTAGTCTTGTAGTTTTTTGGTTATAATGCTATGATTGTTGTAAGTCCTCGGTGTTTGAGGGTTTTGACATATTTTTTTGCGGAGATTGCC
This sequence comes from Lodderomyces parapsilosis, assembly GCF_000182765.1. Lineage (NCBI taxonomy): Eukaryota > Fungi > Ascomycota > Pichiomycetes > Serinales > Debaryomycetaceae > Lodderomyces > Lodderomyces parapsilosis. Next base: position 1,813,173 of record NW_023503280.1, on the reverse strand, counting down.
ATTAGATCCGCGATTAATCTCCGCAACAAGCATGAAAGCAAATAGTCTGCATGGGCTGCTCGATAAAAACAATCACACAAGTGGTAGCCATATGTACTGGGAATAAGTCTGCGAAAGCTTTGTCACAGTTTCCAAGCTCGTTGGTAAGAACTAACGTTCTCTCTTCCAACTCTCTTGATGTTGGGTGGATTGAACTTTTAGTCTTTGAAACAAACAAAAATCACCTAATTCCGTTTTCAACACAGAGAGAAAATTAAACCGAACAAAAAAAAAATAATAGAAAAACAATCACTCCGTATACAAAGTGAAATAGTCACAACAATTAAGAACTTCATTTACCACATTCTGGTTTCCCCCTTTTTTTTTTACAACCACAGCCATGCAAACAAGAAACAGACAGGTGTTAAGCTGCGACAGGTGTCGTAGAAGAAAGATCAAATGCGACAGGGAACTGCCTTGTAAAACTTGCAGTCGACTCAAGAAAAATTGTCTGTACACTTTAGCAACGGAATCACAACTTGCGGCAAAGTCCAAATCTCGACAAAGAAGTGCAGGTGCTGCGGGAACCTTTGAAATACCACAAGTGAAGTCGGACTTTGGACAAGTTGGATCTTGGGTAGAAATGAGATCAGCAGGTTATGAAACACCAGGAAAAGTGCAGAACAACTCTGTCAGCAGCTCGAATACCTCCCCATTAGCCCAGCTGTACCGAAATGGATCCCCAGCTAGTTCGGAGTTAAGTGAAGTTGATGCTCTTAGAAATAGGATCCAAGAATTGGAGACCCAATTAAAGGCTGAGCAATTATCCAAATGGAGTAGACCAAATGCCATTGCATTAACAACTTGGCCAAGAGGATCTAACCCGGCACCAGGTCAAACGAATTTCAATTACAGTTTTACCAATGGTGAGCCATTGCCTTTGTCAAACAGACCATTTCCGTATATGCTTTTGATGAGACGTGATGGGGGTTCTAAATTGTTGTTTAATTTATTTGCACGAGATGGCGAAAAAGATGGTCATTTGCTAACCTCGTCTATTTTGCTTTGTGAACTTGATTCTGTTAAATCTGCAGAGATCAAAGAAAAGTCACGATTGGTTCTTGGTGATTATCATATTCCACGATCAGGAGAAGAAACTACAAACACAGAAGAATTGAAAAAGAAGTTGGCATTGAATCATTACGGATTGCAATTCACTGGGCCGGACGTGGACTTGAGGGATCCCATAGCTTGTTATTTTAGCTTGATTCCTCCTGCGTGGGTGTGTAAGAAGTTGCTCGATATGTACTTTAAAAAGTTGTACTTATTCATGCCAATTATTGATGAGCAAGACTTTAGGGCAGCATTGAGCAGAATTTTGGGACCTCAAATTAATGATGATTATATCAACACCTTCCCCAACGTGGATTCGTCTGACGACTTGGCAACTTTGGTGATATATTTGATTATACTTAGGTCGACTTATTTGTCTTTATGGGACTTGAATGGGAAAAGTCCGTCGACCCTTAGTCAGCACCCCGTGACATATGATGCCGTGAGAGCAGCAGAGACAATCATGAAGGAGTTTGATTTGACTTGCCGACAAAGCTTGACGGTGGTACAAGCAGGGCTAATGTTTCGATTCTACGCCATTGTTGCACCAGAAGCATTCTTTACCGGGAGTGCCGCCCAAGTGAAACTGGGTCCTATTATTCAACTTTGTTATGCCCTTGGATTAAACAGAGATCCATCTTGTTTTGATGGTCAATCACCCAAGATGCAAAACTTGCGTCGAAAAATATGGCACTTTGTGGCTCGAACGGAACTCGCTTGTTCGGCAATTTTCGGAACAGTGTTATCGACCGATGTGCATACATACGACTGTCCATTACCAGAATTTCTGGCTGATGCTGCCAACTGTTTTGATCTCAAATTAGAACAGGCAATCATTGACTCATTTCGGTGTGGCAACGATGTTTACTTATTGTGCAGAAAATTGGTGGACTATCATTTGATCGCAAGTGATATGTTCCCGGTAGAGCTGGTGATTAGGTTGCTCGAGAATTTGGAGACTGTGATAATCAAAACGTGTGGCAATGTGAAACCATTATTCAATGAGCCACTTGTTGGTTTCATGGGTGTTTTCAAGATGCAAGTTTACCTGGAGATGAAGCTTTTCATGGCTTACACGTATTATTGTCTACACTTGTACTATGAGAGCCAAGAGAATCATCTTTTGCTGTCAAAGTATTTTCTTAAAACGACAACTATCTTGCTACAAGATTTGGGCGATTTGAATACATACATTTTCCTGAGTGTCAATTCAAGTAGCAATGTGTTGCTAGTGGCTAAATTGACCGAGTTTTACTTGCATTTAACCTTGATGGTATTTACCGGTATCCGATTGAGATTGAAATGCTATATGAAATTGAAATTTGCCAATTCAGAAAAGGAAGATAAAGATCTCGAATATGAAATACTCGACAAATTAGAGAATCAATTGAAAATGTATACACATGCTCAAGGGGTCAAACTTGGTGAATTAGCAAAGAAATATAGGTACTCGCTAATGTTAAGGGGAGTCCACATGATAACTATAAAATTGTGTGACCAATTCCAGTACTTGTATGAAGCCAATGATGCTCAATCGATTAGAGAAGCAGCTATAAAGTTGCCACTAGAAGTATTGCAGAAATTTAGTCAAAAGCTTGACGTCTACCAATTGGCAAAGACTGGCGAGTTATTTGACTTTAGCGATGAAGGTTTGATTGTTGAAATGAATAGGCGAAATCTTTGGGACCAATTGAAAACAATTGAAACCGAAGAGACGGTTACTAGCACATGGATTGAGAAGACGAAGAAATTCAACAAATTTGCTGAGGATATGAAGCTTGGATTGAGTTACAACCTCGGGTTTGATTTGCCCGTTATTGGGCCAAATTTATTTTCAAATTGAAAAAAAAAATTCTATTGCCTTTTATACGATTCTATTCAACATCACTGGCCTCTTTTGCGCCATATTCTATAAGCCACCAACACCAAAATGCAACTTACAAACAATGAAAGCGATGTAGCCTTGAAATATATTTGTAATCTCTCTGTCTCGTTTCCCATTTTACCGGCATCGGCAACTTTACCGTAGAATAATGAAAACATAATGGACCCAATTGCCGGTGCAACCATAAATGACCCCCAAGTGGATCCCATAATATCAATTCCCCAAACTGATGCAACTAAAGTGGGGTAAATCGTAAACATGCCTCCGTATGAGATACCATTTAAAACGACATTGTTAAACCACTGGCCACCGATACCACACACCACTGAAACCATTAGAAGTGGTACTGAGCTGTAACCTTTAATATCCAACAAGTCACTCAAACCACCAAATGCTAGCCTTGCAATTGTTGATGACGTTGCCAACACGCTAACCTTGTCTGAAAGGTTGGACTTTGATTTTATTGGTTCTAATATGGCAACAATAGAGCTTAAGTTGTTTTGATAACTTTCTAAAGGACCAATGTTCATGATAAGTGAAACGAGGAGTACCCACGAGGATAAATCTTTCAAAAACGATATAAACCTTTTCCTATGGTTTGGTGGATCTATGGATCTTGTTGATCGTTGAGGCGTCAAATCGTCATTCAACAATGGAGTCCTATCATCAACATCGATTTCATTAACGTCGAAAATCACATCTTGCTCCACAAGGACAATTGAACTGGATATAAAACTCAACACCCCAATTATCGCATACAACCATGCAAAAAATCGAAACACTTTTACTAAATCCAACATTTCTGAATCCAATTTATAAATCATTTTGAAGTAGTTTAGCTTGAGCAATTGTGAGCCAAGCAATGCACTAAGTCCATAACAAGTCACGGGTAAGGAAATAGCTAACCCTTTATGCTTGGGAAAAATCTTTGCACAAGTTAACAAGCTCGAAAAATACAATGACGAAGTAGCTAGCCCAATAAAACAAAATGAGCCACAGTATAATGCTAATTTATTGCATCCCGTTTGCACCAAGTAGCTATTAAAGGCATAACTGGGGACGAAGAACCATACTGATAAAAATGATAGAATCGAAGGTCCATAACAATCTGATAAGTAGCCTAATGCAGGAAGACACAAGTACATCCCACCAGCTGACAATGACGCAATCCAATTTATCTCAAGATACGAAAGTCCAAGTACATTGTGGAAAGATGGACCAAATAATGTAAATAGTAAAATTGATCCTGATACAAGACAAGAAAATAACGCAACCACAAATGCAGCTATTCGTAAGTGAGTGATTGAGATGTGTTGAGACAAGTACGACTTAATCAGGTATGAAACATTTTGGACCCACTTCATTTGGAAAAGTGGTGTGCTTAGGTTTGTTTGTAGAGAAGCTGCAATGGAAGCATCAAATATCTCTCATATGCAAGCTGAGTCAATCAAAGAAAAAAATTCGACACTGACAGAAGTGGTTTATATGCAGTCTCTTTCCAAAACCATACCTTGTTTCCACGGGGCACGAGTCATTGATCCCCCCCCCCCCATGGTCCCACAAGAGGTATCTACATTTCCATACAATCTCCTCTAATACATCATTTCTTAAATAGCAATACGAACCTCCTATGAAGTCAATTTTCTATTAATAGCAAAACTCTTTTGCAATTTTTCATCACATTTCTTCAAAATATCATCAGCCAATACATCAATCGAATGACTATAAAGCATGTTGTTGAGTCTTGATGGTTCAACTGGTAATTTAAATTGTGATTTCCATTCATCGGTATCCAACTCCTTCTCCCCATTCTTTGCTCTTTCCAAATTTTCATATTTTCTTTGTTGTTTCCATTGTTGAATTTTACCTTGCTCTTTTGAATATTGCCTTTGGTAGTAGTTGAAGTTGTTTTGGTCATAGTTGAATGAATCTACTTGCCCGTATAACGATTCCAACAAGTGAGCGGTTGAATTGGAGTTTGATAACAAGTTGACAACATTGTAATCGGATTCAGTTATTGATGCTGGCTTAGATGACGCCAAATATAAATCGACAAGAGCTTGGTTCTGTACATCAAGCTCCAATTCATCGAATAGATTCAAATATGATATCTTGTTCTTTTCCAAGTCTCTTGATCTCCATTTACCATCAACATAAGCATTCATAAATCCATTGGATAACCTGAGTGCTTTCAAATTTATTTCTTGACCAATACTAGACATATCATGAATCAAGATGAAAATGTTTGGATTTTGTAATTGTTGTTGCGCCAAGGCTTCAACCAATTGACTTGTTACAAAACTACCAGAAACTGTTGACTGGAACCAACCTTGAAATTCGACTCCATAACCCAATTTTTTATAATTCTCCAACAAGTCCTTTTGGTATTGACTTCCACTTTTCGATTTGAACGACCCACCTTCGTATTGATCTGGATAAGGAAATGGGAATGCATGAGTTATATCAACAGTTTTTTCATCTTCAAACCCCAACAACGCGCCAGAAAAGATGGAAGGGTAGTGTTCGGATGTGTGCCTAAGCAACGACAACAATACCGAGGAAGATAATGTGACAGTACTCACAGTAGGTGGGGTGTACTTATTTGATGGCATGACTGAATGGTGGAATATACTACTTTCTTATCAATTTGTTTTCAGTTGAAAAAAAAAATTTTTCACTCAAAGATGGAACAGAAGAAAAAAACCGAAATTTATTAGCAGATATACTCATTTCTACTGTAAGAAGAAACCCCTGCCTTATATCATTATGTCTGAAGTTGATAAAGTTGCTGAGCAAGTGCAAAAGACATACTTGGATGATGTCACTGGTGAACAAGTTTCCAAAACCGAGTTGAAAAAGAGACAAAAACAAAGAGCTATTGAGGCTAGAAAAGCTCAAAAAGCACCCTCTGCTCAAGATACTAAAGCTGCTGGAGGTGCAAAGTCATCTAAAAAGAAAAATGAGTTTGCTGACTTAAACCCCAACCAATTCCACGAAATTAGATCTCGTCAAATTGAAGAATTGAGAGAAAAGAACAATGCCGATCCTTCTGCATTCAATCCTTACCCTCATAAGTTTGAAGTCACTAAAAGGTTGCACGATTTTGTCAAAGAGTATAGTCACTTGAAAAGAGGTGAATCGTTAAAAGACATTACTCTTCAAGTTACTGGTAGAATCATGACCAAAAGAGAATCGGGTTCAAAATTAAAATTTTACGTTTTGAAAGGTGATGGAGTTGAAATACAAGTCATGGCTCAAGCTCAAGATGCTGATTCACCAGAAGCCTTTGAAGAAATGCACGATATTTTGAAAAGAGGTGACATCATTGGTGTTACTGGTTATCCTGGAAGAACCACTCCAGCTAAAGGTGGTGAAGGAGAATTGTCAGTTTTCGCTCAAAAAGTTCAGTTATTAACACCATGCTTGCACATGTTGCCAACTGAACATTATGGATTCAAAGATCAAGAAGCCAGGTACAGAAAACGTTACTTGGATTTAATTATGAATGATTCAAGTAGGGAAAGATTTAGAGTTAGATCAAAAATCATTCAATACATTAGAAAGTTTTTGGATGCTCGTGACTTCGTTGAAGTTGAGACACCAATTTTGAATGTTATTGCTGGTGGTGCCACTGCTAAGCCATTCACTACTCATCATAATGATTTGAATATGGAAATGTTTATGAGAATTGCTCCAGAATTGTTTTTAAAGGAATTGGTTGTTGGTGGTATGGATAGAGTTTATGAAATTGGAAGACAATTTAGAAACGAAGGTATTGATATGACTCATAACCCGGAATTTACCACTTGTGAATTTTATCAAGCTTATGCTGATGTGTATGATTTGATGGACATGACTGAGATGATGTTTTCAGAAATGGTTAAGGAAATCACTGGTGATTACAAAATCACGTATCACCCCGATGGCCCTGAAGGAGAAGCCATGACTTTGGATTTTTCAAGGCCATGGAAGAGAGTTAATATGATTGAAGAGTTGGAGAAAGTTTACAATGTCAAATTCCCCACTGGTGATCAATTACACACTGCTGAAACTGGTGAATTTTTGAAAAAAGTCTTGAAAGACAACAACTTGGAGTGTTCACCACCATTGACTAACGCAAGAATGTTGGACAAATTGGTTGGTGAATTGGAAGATGCATCAATCAATCCAACTTTTATCTTTGGACATCCACAAATGATGTCCCCCTTGGCTAAAAAGGATAGAAAAATCCCCGGGTTATGTGAAAGATTCGAAGTGTTTGTTGCCACCAAGGAAATTTGCAATGCATACACCGAGTTGAATGATCCATTTGATCAAAGAGCTAGATTCGAAGAGCAAGCTAGACAAAAGGCTCAAGGTGATGACGAAGCGCAAATGATTGATGAGACTTTCTGTAATGCCTTAGAGTATGGTTTGCCTCCAACTGCTGGTTGGGGTTGTGGTATTGATCGTTTAGCCATGTTTTTAACTGATTCGAATACCATTAGAGAAGTTTTGTTGTTCCCGACTTTGAAACCAGATGCCTTAGTTTTGAAAGGAGAGGAGCCATTAAAGAATGATGATTAGTAAATATATATATAGTTTTATCTAAATAGAGGAAAGATAGATAAGAATCGCTCTGTATTACCTCCTCGTTAACTTACCATCTCGTTTCATTTCGAGTGCCTTTTTGTATGGCGGTGCAGTTGGTCTTTGAACAGGATCTAAAGTTACAAAATCCAGATCCAATGAGTAGGTGGCATCTGAATCAATATCATTGACGTCGCCACATGCCACAAACTCCACAACCAACCTCTCGTCGTCCTCTTTATTGTCAAACACATCGTCGTTATGCTTTATTCCAGCGCCTTCGAAAAACTCATCCGTCAGTTGGTTTACATCCAATTTGGGTGTCCAGTTCGGTATAGGTTTGTATCCTAGACATACAATAAACGCCTCCAAACTGGTACCCCTCGAACTACGAGGTTTGGCACAATACACCTTTGTGAAAAATTTCAGCAATTGCTTATACATCAAATCAATATCCTTACCACGGAATATCTTGGCAACAAAGGATCCACCTGGTTTTAGGATACATGTAGTTAGTTGAAACGCTGCCCATACAAGTTGGTGTTGCACATATTCATCCAAATCATGCATTCCTGTAACATCTGGAGCACCATCACTGCATACAAAATCAGCCAACCCCTCGTCATCACCGTTACCACCGTCATCATCATTGAAACAGTCCATGATTTGTTGCAATGTTTTTGGGTGGGTTATATCCGCCTGTAAAGTAGTCACATGGTCTATTGGAGTCATTGGTTGTAAATCAACAGCAACAATCCTCGCATCTGGATTAGATCCTAGCTTATGACTAAGCACTTGAGACCAAGACCCTGGTGCTGCACAAAGATCAACGACTCGAGTGATGTTATTTAGTAGGTGGAATTGTTGGTCTAACTGGAGTAGTTTGTAAGCAGATCTTGCTCTGTAGCCATCTTCTTTCGCTCGTCGGTAATACAAGTCTCGTTTATCTTTGCTTGTTTTCCCCATCGTGCTGGTGATATCTCTTTGCAAACTCTCTGCAAACTCTTTGCAATCAATTCGCTACGGGACTACCACAAGAGATTGAAGAGAAGGAAAAAAAAATTTCTATTGTTCCAAGCTTAAACCAAATGAAAATTTTCCAACTGGCTACAACACCACCAGTTAAACCTCTCATGTTGCAACCATACAGGCTACAGGGTAGCATACGATCATTCTCCAAAAGAGCCTTTTTACTGCAAAAGTTTCTCACTCCAAATGAAGTAGTTTCTAAAGCCAAACAAGAACAACTTGAAAATCAACAATTTCAATCACAATTGCGTCAAGATCAATTACCATATATACCAAGGACGTTTAGTTCACACACCACTTTCCAAGAAAACAACAAACGTCCCATCCCTCTCAATGTTGAGTTATTACAATACAAACCATTGAGATTGTCCCAGACTCATGGCGATGAAGTAGCTACGTTGACATTACGTGGATACAATGACGATGACTTGATTCGTATGGGTGAATTTGCATTACGAGCAGCTTATTACTTGGGTATTCCCATGTCGAAATTGGCCTCTCTCAAGACTGAAAAGAGATTGTATACCGTGATTAAGTCGCCATTTGCCCAAGCAAAGACGAAACAAAATTTCCATCGAACCACGTATAACAAGCAGTTGATTGCTTATGATGCTAATCCAGAAGTTGTTGATTTGTGGTTGAGTTATGTTAACAAGTACAAGTTGCAAACTGTTGATATGAAGGCTACGGTTGTAGCGAGAGAAGGTTTGAATTATAATGAAGAAGTGGCTAATTTGGATGACTTTGAATTTCCTCAAGCCTATGAAGGATTGGAGGATCCAGTTGCTCAAAAAGTGAAGGAGTTGTTACAATCAGATGAATTTAAGAAAACTTTATAATCGTTTACATATCTTGTATATAGGTGTAGCTTTATTTTGACAAATCGTCTATCCATAAACATCCCACCCATCTTCTGCCTCTTCTTCTGAATCCTCTTCTTTAGCTTTCCTAATCTCTTCTTCAATCCGTTTTCTTCTATTTTCTTCCACTTCCAAAACATTAGTTCTACACATGGGACAAGTTGAATTTGTCATTAACCAGGGTCCAATACATTCCAAGTCAAAATAATGTTTGGAATTTTTGACACCACAAGGTAATTTAACAATCAATGGATACTTGTCCTCTTTAAACTTATTTGTACATATGGGGCAAAATTCATCATCTAATAATTGAGAAACAGGCACTCGTTCCAAAGTGTCCAAGAAATCCAGATTGACACCTTGTTGTTTAGGATTTGAGTCCAATATATTCAACAACGAGTCAGCAATTTCAGAGTGTTCCAAAGTCCTCAATTGATTCAATGCCGCAGATAATGATTCAAGCGATGTAGCTGACTCGGTGAAGCGGTCATCCAAGGAGGGCGTAGCAACAACGGCAGTGGGATCGGGATTCGTTCGATGTGAGTGGATAAATGAATCAATGATTCCGCTTAATGTGTCATGATTCCTACCTCGTCGTTGCGTATCTTGCGGTTGTGTACGCGTGATGTTGTGTTCCTCTGGTCTAAGGGGTTAGTACAAGGATTATTGGATGAGAATATTGCTTTACGTACCTTCGTAAGTAGACATCCTTAATGTCGCCAAATTGAGCCGAATCAAAGAGATCTGTCAAACTGGGGTAGTATTTTTTTTTTTTTTTTTTGACGGCAAAATTCATACCGAAGTGCCAATTACGAGGGAACAAGATTTGACCACGACACTTCGAAGATTGCAACTACTGTTGCGAGCGTGTTCATACATTAATATACTGCACTAACTATAAACATCCTTTGCCGAAACCATTCGTTCGTTCAATGACCTCTTACTATATGATTCTCCACCTCTATCCAATAAGCCATCTTCTATATCCTCCTCCTCTTCCAGTGCTTCTTCTTTCAAATCACTGTGATTTGGATGATAGTGCGTAAAATAGTCAACATGTTTGACAGTGTTTGTATTACTCAAGAACAACGGTGTCATGGGCGGATCCTCGATCGGCGTTTGCACGGGGTTTAGCACGGGGGAATCATCACCCGTTGCTACTTTATTGGTCGACCCCCTTCTTGTTTTATGTACAAAATATTGTGGCTGGAAATGCAGATGCTGCTGCAGCAGCTGTAGCAGTACCGTTTGACTATTGGCTTGAATTCTACTCATATTGGTGCTTGGTGTTGGAGGCGTTTGTGCAGATAACCAAAAGCGAGAAGGAGAGCCACCCAAAGAAACGGGATCTAAATTTGGTGAGCTAGGTATGGTTCCGGGAATCGATAACAGCATATTAGTGTTGTAATTGGACTGCATCGCAAATGGTTGAAAGCCTACAACCTCGGGTGAACTTCGGCTTGAAACTTGAGATTGTTGTGAATGGTGTTGTTGAAATGGTGGTGACGTAGTGGCTGCTCTTTGATATGGTTGTAATCTTTGTAAATTCGAATACGACGTGGTACGTGATGTTTTCGTCATCGATAAGGACAGTTGTTGTTGTTGCTGCTGTTGTTGTTGCTGCGACTGCTCATTACTCCTCGGCGGTACATCTTGATTCAACGAAAGCAATGAAATGGTTGATGATGACGGTATTAGCTTCCCATCTAGATCTTTCCCCACTGAGCTGGCCAAAAGTTGTGGCTCTGGATGTTCTATATATTGTAAATTGTTTGCGTCCTCTTCGCTTATGACTTCATTTATGCATAATATGGGATGCTCTTGTGACATCGACTGGTATTTCTGTACGTGATGCTGGTGATGAGGAAAAGTTTCTGTTTGTTGCTGTTGTTGTTGTTGCTGGTGTTGTTGTTGTGATATACTAGTGGCGGTAGTGCTATTCTCCCCCGCTAGACCTTTTGAAAGTAACGATCGCCTTTGCTGATGAGCGTTAGTGTGACTATTCATGATGGTATATTGTCTGAGTGATATGAGTGTCTATATATGCATGTATCTTGTTAGAATCCTGCAGATGCATATAACTAAGTTGAGTTTTTGTTGAGAAAAGTTGAAAAAAAAAAAACGTAAATGAGATTATTGTTGTTACACCTTATGCTTCTTTAATGATAAGAAAAAATTTTTATGTTCTTTTCTTGCAACATATATTAGAGATAACACTTCTACTGGAAATTTGACTACATTCATACAAAACTCTTATTCACTGATCAGATGTGAATTCGAATATGAATCGAAAGCTAGCAGTACAACTCTTGTCTGAATACAATTGTCATTCTTATCTCGCCTAGTGGGAGTAAGGGAGGTCATGTTTAAATAATCGGTTGTTGATGAAATAGGAGTAACTACGATAACCAGGTTTATATGCAGTATGATAAATGCTACCAGTCACATTACGGTGGAATTGTTTTGAGCTCAACAACAACAACAACAACAATGGTCCATGAGTCATGAGTCATAAGCATTTACAGATGCTTTAATCATACATACACAGCTAAACATATCTATAACATTAACAATGGGGAGTATTTCCCCAACAAATATTTCTAAGCAAATGCATTTCCTTTAATGCTTTCCTCTATCATTAGGATCTATTTTAAACACTTTATCAGGATTCAAAATCCTATTTGGATCCAAGGCCATTTTAATCTTTCTCATCATATCAATAGTATTCTCCCCCAATTCCAATTGCAAAAAATAACGCTTTGAATTGCCAATCCCATGTTCACCAGTAGCTGTCCCATCATTAGCTATACCCAATTCAACCATCTTATTAACCATTTTCTCAGCTTCATCGTCTTGGCCATCGCGGTAAAAGATACTGGCATGGAAATTACCATCGCCCGCATGAGCAACTATAGTAGATTGGAAGGGAGAATCTTTAATCCAACTGTTAATGATCGTCAAGACATGCGATAATTGAGATAACGGAACCGCTATATCAGTCGGCCACATTTTCACATCTTCATCAATTTCACTACGACTCCAGTTGGTCATGGCGTATAGAGCGTTCTTTCTAGCTGAAAATAACTCTTCTTGTTCTTGCTTGTTTTTGGCAAATTTGAAATTGGATGCATCATTTTCTTTGGTGATGGATTGAAGCACTTTGACACTTTCTTTAACAACTGTGTCATTAATTCCACCGAGCTTGAAGAAAATTGTGGGTGCTTCTAGCATTGGTTTGCTAGTGTATTCGCCGTAGTTCAAACAATGAATCATATTTGCATCTAGCAACTCAATGGCACTAGGCTGTATTCCCAGACGAAACACTTGTGCTACGGTATTTGTGGCATGTGATATCAGCGGGAACTGTACAACAACAACCGTTTCACTTTTCGGTTTGGGATACACTTTAACCACTGCTTCAGTAACAATGCCTAATGTACCTTCACTGCCAACAAACAAACTGGTTAGATTGTATCCCGCTGATGTCTTTCTCGGTCTTCGACGAGTCTTGACTACTGTACCGTCAGCAAGTACTGCAGTCACAGAGATGACATTTGCAGACATTGCTCCATATCGCGATGCGTTGATACCAGACGCATTTGTGGCAATCATCCCCGAGATCAATCCCAGTGGTCCACAATCGGTGCCAAACATTAACCCATATGGTTCCAAGTCCTCGTTGAGTTTTTGCCAATTGACTCCACACTGGACAACCACATCCAAATCATTATCATTGAT